>NW_004955434.1:573691-648706 GCF_000276665.1 Chinchilla lanigera | reverse complement strand
AATTTTCCTCAGGTGGAATGAATGTGTGATGTTTCATGTTTCCAGAGAATAATTTCACAATGCCATAACTTATTTTTATTTATTTATTTAATTTTTTACTAAAGTGAATCTTAATTTTCATATGGCCTGTGCTGGGGGACCAGTACACAGGAGAGAGTCATATTAGACTAAAATGCCACCATGAGAGGATTTTAAACAAAATTGGCCTGGTCTGACACACCTTTTTAAAGATAAGAACTCTATGAAGAGTGGATCATAGATGGACTGTAGAACAGACCACTCCTCAGGGACTATTGCTTTAGTCTGGATGAGGGAGGATGTGGATCTGAAATTGGCTTTCTGGAAGGGCCAAGAGAAGGGCTGATAGAGCAGTTTCCTCTTAGTTTGAAAATATTAATGAAAGAATCAGAAATTAGTAACGCATAAGTTTTAAATGTCTCCTATGGCAGTATATTGTTATAATTTTTCTATTTTACTATTAGCTGCTGATCTCTTACTGGGCTTCATTTATAAATTAAGCTTTCTTGTAATGTCTGTATTTATAGGGAAAAGCATAGTATATACAGGGTTCAGTATGTACCACCTTAAATAGCAAATGGTTTCTCTTGTAGGAGAAACTTAAAATACAAATAAAGAGAAAAATAAAAACTATTAGGAAATAGGGAGATAGATGTTTTGCAAAAGCGAAGGGGGCCAAGAGACAGAGGGAGGGGGAGAGGAAGGGGTGAAAAAAAGAATTGCAATATGTTCTGTCCATGCACCACTTCCCTATGAGGAGCGCAATCATTATGTCCAGCAAACATATACTAATAAAAAAGAAATTAAAAAGAGAAATCCAGTGTTTGGACCATCTACCGGGAGGCTTTGGAAAATATCCCACCTTAATAGGGTGTGAAAGGCTCCTGCATTTAGATTAGTGGATCAGAACAAAAATACAAGGACATTTTTGAATTATTACTCACAAAAGACAGAAAACTCATCACAAGAAAAGAGAGGCAGTAGGTTCTGAAAGATTAGAACTTTGGGGACTTTCTTGAGGTACCCTGAGCAGGACTGTAAATTAAGAAAACCAGATTTTTTTTTAGAAAACCAGAGATTATTTTCACCTGTGCAACTGGTCATTACCGGTTAAGGACCAGCAAGAAGAACAAGGGGCGCCTCAAACTGGGAATGGTGCTGGGCTGAAATTCAAGAGCAGAGATAAAGGGAGCTGTGCCGTGCACTCTGTGTGTGAGTCGAGCACAAAGCCACACAAATGTAGAATGATAACTGTGCAGATCTTGCTACCACTCCACTTAGGGACCTTCCAGCTGGAACTGGGTTCTCCCTAAGGAACTTTCTAAAATTTCCCTATATAAGAATCTCAAATCAATGCCCTTGCTTTACAAAATATAGTATCTAAAATACCGGTCTCCACCCACGGTAATGTCACCTCAGTGGACATCTGACATGTGTCAAACACTTGTTGGCCTACCTGGGAGCAGGGCCTGTGCTAGTGGCATCCAGGAGGTGGCGGCCAGGATGCTGCTGAGCGTCTCCTGATGCGCAAGACCACCCACATCATTCAGTTAAATGGTCCAGCCTGTGTACTTCAATTGTATGACTCGGCTGAAGAAAAAAATAGAAGCGTTAGCCGTGATTGCTTCTGGACAGGATTATGGCAATTGCTTCTCTCCTATTTTAAACTTTGTTCTTTCCAACTATTTAATATTGAGCTTTCCTTTAACAGTCGTCAAACAAGCAAACAAACCCTAAAGTACTGAAAAACAGAGACTACCACCATCAAGCCAACATCTCCCCAGATCTAGGTCATGAATCTACTGACTCCAAGGCAAAATGCCGCAGAGCCTCTCCAGTGAGTCAGGGCTGCAGGTGGGAGGAGGCTTGACTTCAGCTTGTCTGATCTAGGGTGCTGCAGAAGACCTTATTAGCAAACATGCATGATTTCCACTGAGTCATTTGCCCATGGTTTTGGTCTCCTGGCTCAGACCTTCCTTGTTTTGGTTGGGGAGAAGCTGAAGAGGAAAAACAGGCTGTTTTGTTTCTTGTTGATTTGTCCTGTTGCTGTGCAACACCTGGACCCCTGGCTGGTGCCCTCTGTTCTGGGGCTTGACAGTGGGACTGGTGTGGATAGAACCCGGAGGAAGAGCCCTGCAAGTCAATTACTATGGGCCTCTGTCTTCAGGAAATCTGTTCAAAACCCCTGGGGGTGTCTGCAACTACAGATAGTGCTGAACGCTGGGTGTACTGTGGTATCTCCTATACACACATATGTACCTATAATAAAATGTAATTAGTAGGTACAGTAAGTCATTCATGAAAACCAATAATAGAAAAATTATGGTAGTATGCTGTGATTAAAGTTATTTTTAAAAACCTATGAATTTTTTTCTGGAATTTTCCATTTAATATTTTCAGACTCAGATTGACCTTAAGTAACTGAAACTCTAGAAACTGACACATAGATGGGGTAGTGGGGAGTACCTTATTCCAACTGGAATGTCAGGAAGTGTTCACTGAAAGAGGCTTCCTTGGCAATATAAGCATGGTGAGGATTGAAATAAAATATGCCTTCAGTGAGGAGAATTATGCAAATTGAAGACACGAAAGAGATTTCTAAGCTAGCTATATGTTTACAGCAGCCTGCCCTCCCTCCTTCCCCTCCCCTGTAAATGAATACATGGAAAAATCCATACAGAATTAGAATAAATTGCAACTTTTATATACACAAAATTCCTGGTCACTCTCATTACTTGACTTCAACTCAACTGAAAGTGAATTGAATCTCCTCCCTTTTCCATGAAGCACTAACACCTTGGTGGCCTGGCTTAGCAGCTAAGGCTAAAGTTATCAGTTTGTTAAATAATTTAGGCCACATTGTTTTTGAGATTCCAGGGTCACAGGAAAACTCTGACCTGAACTATCTAGAGGAGCCGTCACTATCCCACACTGCTTTGTTCAGATGCGGCAGCTGTTGGGAAGTACTCACCCAAGGGGTGGGCCTGGACTCTGGCTCAGACAGCAAAACAGAATTTCAGGCTGAGTAATTTCTAATCTGTAACCACTTGCAATCTGCTACTGTAAGAGGGCAGGCTGATCTCTGTGTCTATTTCAAATTTTGGAAAATCGCACCAGTCATGATTATCTGGCTATGTGCTTGTCGGGAGGAATTACTTTAACGCCTTTTGCAAATATAAAATTGCACAATAAAATTGTAGTTCTTTGGATGCTCCATCACCTGTTTCCTTTGGAAAATCTGTCAAAAGCCACACCCCTCCCAAGCTGATGTTTCAAGTCCTAATATTGAAAATTGTGTTTACACGATCAAAATTTTAGTTTAAAAATTTATGTAATTTCCATTTGCGGCACTCCCTCAGATTATAAGTGGGCTTTTCTTTCTAAATGGAAGCATCTACTCCACAATCATAGGAATTCTTATTTGAAATTGAAAGATTAATGGAGTCCCATCACCATTTAGTTCAATACCTTATTGAATTCTAGTAGTCTTATTGATGAAGCCTACCAGATTTGTCTTCTGTAACTCTTTAATGTGGACTTCATTTAGATTTGAGGTGCTAGAGTGAAAAATAACAGCATTCCTTTGGAGGAAAACATTTCTTTTATCAAGAGCAAGCTGGAATAGATTTAACAAAATGAGAGACAGTTGCGGGGGGCATGTGCCTGAATTGGTTATGGAGGCCCCATCCCTCCAATTTTTTTCTTTTTGGCTATGAGGCCCTGGGCTTGCTCCCCAAACCACAGGCCCTACCATTATCGCTGCCTCCACGTGGGCCCAGAACAATGAGGCACTTTTCGCTCTGTAAGTTGATTGTCTCAGTATTTGTTATAATAGAAGCTAAGACAGGAGCAAACTGTGGGAAGGGGAGAGAATAACCTGAAAGCAGACATCCCCCAGATCAGAACAATGTGATATCTTGGTGGTCACAAAAAGAAAATGGTTAAATTTTGGAAAATTGAGATAAAGACAAATCTGCCTATGTTCCCGCTACAAAAAAAAATCCACATGATTGATAATGAAGACGGGAAAGGTTAAAAGAAAGAATTTAGTGATCAATAGCCTTGGCAAGTGTTGTGGGTATTAAGAAGTATCTGGATTGTTCCAGCAATATGGAGGTCATTGATCCTGGGCATAAAAACAGACCTCAGTGTCTTTAGGAGGGATTAGTTATTTTGGAACATACCATGTTCAGGTTAAAATCAGGGAAGAGCCACAGTGTCTGAAAAGCTTTCATTTGGCAGAGGAATACCAACTCCTTTCTAAATAGCTATGTTAAAAGGAGTCTCTGGGCCTAGGTGTTATTGATTATAAGAAAAAAATGGTTGTGTCTGATAGCTGATGCCTCATTCTTTATTTGCCTCTAACCTTTCGCAGCTCAAAACATTGTTGAAAACACTTTGTCAATATTCACAAGAGGCAGGTGTTAATACATGCTGTATGCAAGTGTCAACCTGAGATGACTGGATGAAAACAATTCTGTCATGAGTCACAGTTATTATTATTTACTTCCTGAAAGCCCAATTACACAGGTATCTGATTGCTGGAGTAATGCCCAGATGTACCATGGAATGTAACATGTGTATATAAATACTTCCGACCATTATCTTATTTACTCAGACAAGAGTTAATGCCCTCCTTGAGTTTGCCTCCTCTACCTGAACTTTGCCCTAATTTACCTTCAATTTTTAACTGTCTGGGATAGATTTGTTGCCGTTTTACCTCTCTCAGTGTTTATACCCGTGTACTTCCCCAGGTGTTACTTTGGATTTCCCCAGATTCCTCAATTTAACATGTACTGAACTCTGCCTTGCCTTCCAAGAAAATTTTGGAATAATTATTTTTCTGATTGCATCAGATCTCTGTAGGGATACTTAGATACTTAGATTTAATCTTTCTAGCAAATGAATATTTCCCATTCAGTGCAAGACAATGACAAGAGCACCAGGACAACTAAAGAGAGAGGGGAAAGGAACCAGTTGTGTTAATTTTTTCTCCTCTTTTTCTCTGAGTCATATAGTGAAATTTTGTGAAAGCATAGGAACAAAAACTGTGCAAGCTAAGCGAGCAGTTGTGGAAGGTCACAGCAGTTGCGGGAAAGACTTTTGATAAAAGGGAGTTGGTATTTCAGTCTCACCATGAACCAAAGTAATAAATAAATCAATAGCATCATCAAATAATAGTGGGCAACATCTAATAAAGGATTATTCCAAGCCAGACAGTGTTTTCAATGTAATTCTCAGTTTTGTGAAGACCTATCCCATCTTAGAGTAGCTGTGGGGGTGGCAAGGCTTGAATTGCATGCCCATAGGTTGGGTAGCTGTGAGGGAAGGCTGGCAAGTGGACTGAGAAGGTAGAGAAAGATCTTCCAGATCAGATTTATTTGACCTTACTTAGGAAGCAGGAGACCACAGAGAGTTTAAAGCCATCATCAGTTTTATATTTTACAAGAATAATTTGACTTGTCATAAGGAACACGGGGGAGGTGGATACAAGTAGGCTCCAAAGGATGAATGCATTAAAATACAATGGCTAATAGCTCAATAGACAATGAAAACCAGAACTGATATGGTCTCCAAGGGTCCCAGAGGCATTTCTGGTATTATTGATTTATTCAGGCACTGGAGATTAAACTGTAGGCCTTGTTCATGCTAGGCAAGTACTCTACTATTGAGCTACGTACCCAGCCCTGTTTCAGGGGCTTCCAAAAAGGACTCAAGAGACCATTTGGGAGAGGAAGCAGAGAGAAGATCAAGGAAAAAGAGGTGTTAATAGGTGGGGGTGCTGGCACACGCTTGTAATCCCAGCATGGTGGGGGCTGATACAGGAGGATTGCCATGAGTTTGAGGCCAGCTTGAGCTACTCAGTGAGTTCAAGGCCAGCCTGAACTACAGTGACACCTTGTCTCAAAACAAACAAACAATAATAAAAGAGATTAATGTCTTTAGAAATTTATGATGCTTTGTTAAAGTTTTTTTGTTTTTAGGAATATTTTTGTGAAAATAGTTTGGGGGAAGAGAGAGATATAGAATTCAAATTGCAATGTATTGAGTTTGAGAAGCTATTGGAAGACCTAGGAGCCTGGGCTTATGGCACTTTGTGTTGTTATTTCCTATTTGATTATATCATTCCCGATGATTACTGTAGTCATACACATCAGTTGTGTGTAAGGAAGAAATTTCCAGTCTTACATAGCAATCATTTTCTCTGCCATACAGAATACTTTTACCAACACCATTTTTTTGTTGTTATTGTTGCTATTTGACGAGATCAGCTTAAAACTTTCCCTATATTTTCCTGACTATAGTGACCGAAAGTATTAAATTGTGTTCATAAAATTGTTGGCTATGATCTGACTCTGATGATAATAGCTTAGAATTATGAAGCAGCAGTATTTTAGCCCTAGAGAAAACAAACTTTATCCTGAACACATGTGTTCATTTGCCTTTCTCATCTGATGTACTTGAAATTTTTATTTTTCCACTTTGAATAGTGGGTTTGCCAAGTGTTTTAAAAGCTTTTCTCCTTTTAGGGGAAGAGGGAACAGCTTTTCTCCCCTTTGTCTGATAGCCGAGGAGTGAAGATTTAATTGATGAGGAAAATATACACACTACAAACCTCAGAATGTTCCCACCACCATTAATGTTTGATGTGTCTGACAGATTATCCTTTCAAAACAGTATAATAGGATAGGTGGTGCTGGAAAAAGACTTTTCCATCCAAGACAAAACCACATGGACATTGAAAAGAACTGGCATTAGCCTAGACATTGAGGGGGATATATCCTTGGGGCATAGATTCCATATGAAAGGGTTCCATCGCCTGAAACACACACTCCACACTGATTCTGGAAAGTACCTTATAATGGAAAGAACCCAGAGCAAGCAGCAGGAAATTGGCATCTATTCTAAACTCTGTTACTTTGTGGG
The DNA here is from genome assembly GCF_000276665.1 of Chinchilla lanigera. NCBI lineage: Eukaryota > Metazoa > Chordata > Mammalia > Rodentia > Chinchillidae > Chinchilla > Chinchilla lanigera. Next base: position 641,761 of record NW_004955434.1, on the reverse strand, counting down.
ACTGGGCAAATTTTCCCTTCTTCTGTGCTTCATTATCTTCATTTGCAAAAATTAATGGTTCATTAGATGACTTCTGATTTTAGCCAAAAATAAACACAAGATGTTTTTATGCAACTATGTGTCAGCAACATTTTGTGTACTTTTGTACACAATGTAAATTGATTGTGAAAACCTATATTACCTATCCTTTTTTTGAGAAGAAAACTAAGGCTCAGAGAAATTAAGAGATTTATTCAGAATCGGGCAGTGAGTGAGCATTTTTGAGCCAAGGTCTTACTTAAACCAGAGCCTTTTCCATCGTATTGCTCGGCTGCTAAGCAATTTCTATTATTTCCCTAGAAGAACATTACATGTAGATGCATCTGAAACAATAAAAACGATAAGTACTTTTCCTAGCCAGGCATGGTGGTGCATGCTATAATCCCAGCACTCTGGGAGGCTTGGTGAGAAAATTATAAATTCAAACCCAAACTGTGAAATTTAGTGACTTAGTGAAACCCTGACTCAAAATAAAAAACACAGAAGGACTGAAGAAGATGGAGCTTAGTGTGAAGACCCTACATTCAATCCCAGTACCTGAAAACAAGCAAATAATAAAAAAATTCCCTTAACAGAGAGATGAGCAACTTTCAGAGTTAAAGCAAGGCTATAGAGCACGTATTGTCAAAGCTTTGAATAGAGAATACTGGGTTGTCTTGAAGTGGTCTTGAAGAGGTTCAGCAGTAGACATGTCCTTATTCCTGCTAAGATTGAGGAAGAATAACTTAAAACCTGAGAAGGAGGAAATAGCAGACTGACTATTATGTAAGATAGGTGCCATGTAAATTATGAGACAATTAAGAAAATGTTTGTGCTGTTCCCTATCATTTAATAGGCTGCACATGTTTGAGAATTAATATTTGTCCTTCACAGGAGTGTGTGTGTGTGTGCATACGGGCAGTTATTTCAATAGTGACTGATGAGCCATCTGTGGCATAAATTGCGAGAAGACCCTTTGACTCATACTGGAGGAGAGAAAAGGGACCAGTTCCCTGGAGTGATGCCCTCTTTTCCTACATGTGCCCTCCTCTGAAGGACTTGGAGAGTCAAGGAGTGGGTTCTGTTCTTGGCAGGTTAATTGTGAGGCACAGAGAAAGTCTACATGCCTGAGCATGTGGTACTCTCGGCCCAAGGTCCAAGGACTTTCCCCTAGGCAAATCGATGAGGAACAAGCCCCCCACTTGTAGGTAGGAAACAGGCCTTCAGCACAAAGTCTAAACCTTAAGGACTAATGCTGGCTTTAGTACGGATACTCTGAGGAGGTCACCCCACAGGGAATGTCTCGGGCTTAGGAAGTGTAAAGAGTTGGGGTGGGTGGAAAGGGGAGGTGAGAGGTCATAACTCCAGATGTCAGGGGGACGTGAATGGATCACAGATGTTCAAAGAACCAGCCTTTTGTGGAAAGGGGAGACCTTGGTGCTGGGACGTGAGAGCAGGAGAAATGGGTGAGAGACACACATTGCAGAGACCTGGTGTGAATAGCCAGAATATTCTGGAGACCTTCAGCTCTTTTAAAAAATGCATATTTGTTCATTCTGCCCCAGATCTATCTTTCAGACTGACTCTTTTCACTTCTCTCTATTGTATTGCTACTATTTTTAGTCTGTGGCCACTTTCCTCTTTTCCTGAGTTATTGCCACAGTCTCCTGCCTAAGTTTCCAGCACCAGATTTCTAATAATTTTCATCTACTGATCTTCATTACTTTAGCAAATACCTGAGATAAATCAACTTTAAAAGGGGGAAAGGTTCATTTTGGCTTGTGGTTTCCGAGGTGGCACGCTTAACCCTGTTGCTCTGGTCCCATGGCAGTGGTGATGGCAGAGGAGGTCTGTTTACCTCACGGCAACTGGGAAACTAATAGAGAGGCAGAAGGGGGCCCGGGCCCCAACGTACCCTTCCACGGCATGCATGCCGTCAGTGTCCTAGCTTCCTCCCCTGGATCTCTCCTCCTAAGTGCTCCACCGCTTCCGATAGCACCATGGGCTGGGAACCAAGTCTTCAACACATGGATTCTGGGAGACATACCAGACCCAAAGTACAGCAATCTGTTAATGCATTTTGTACAGCATGCCAGGGATAGCTGTCTAAAATGCAGAACAGATCTTTCTACATCTCAATCTCAGCTCCTTTTATTGCTGTTCTCTTTACCCTCATGGTCAAGTTCATGCCCTCTAGCATGGGATGCAAGTTCTCCTTGGTGTTTTCCTGCTTGTTTCTTCTGCCTCTGCCTCAAAACTCTCTATCAGCCAGATGATGTTCCAACTGTGCTAAGCACCTCGCGGGACTTTGCTGCCCTTCCTTCCCTGAATAACATACATTAACCCTTCCTATTTCAGAAAACGTGTTACTTCTGGTGGGACACTGTCCTAACTTCTTACTCTGAGCATATGTCCATCTTTATGTTCCGCTAACACGTGATCCTTGGTCTGTAAGAGGATTTATGCTTTCTGACATTTTTCTGTTTACTTGTCTATATTCTCTACTCCTCAAGTAATGGGTCTTTTTATTTGTTATGGTAACTTCTTTCCTCAGAATGATTTCACATAGTTGACATTCAACAAAGGCTAGTCCTCTTCTCCTCTTGTGAAAGTAATGAATGGGTGTATATACACCACCCATGAAGGAATTCTCCTGCTAAAGACAACTAAGATACTGGTGCAGACTAAAACGAGCAACTCTACTTCTTAAATCTTTGCTTACGAATCTGTACTTTATCCTGGGGCCTAAAATTGCTTATCATCTTATGGGAGATCTCAGTTTCAGATCCTGTTTGATTTCAGAGGTTAAATTTGCATTTAAATCAAATCTCCGTGTTTGTGGTCTGTGAGTATTGAACTTGGGATGGAAGCCTTATCAGTATGTGGAAATGTGGGAACAGAAGGCAATGATATGGGGCTCAAGCTAATTATTGTTTCTATGGGAAATTCTGGTAAAAGAGAAGAGATGCTCAGCATCTCTCAGGTGAAAATGGTTTGGATTCAAAGTCAGCTCCTTTTTCTTGGTTTATAATTTTCCACACCATGTCTCAAGCCCTCAAGGTGATCTCTCTTCAACAACCCCCTCCTTACCCCTCCTCAGTCCCAAAAATTTACCTATGGAAAAAATGTATTCCTTAACACCACAAAGTAAGGACCCTCCCTATTCTAAAATGCTCTGTGTACTTTTAAATCTGTCTAAATTCTTTATTTCCAATTAAAATGGAAACTAGATTCGAACCCTATTCTAGTTATGAGTATAATCAGAACAAAAGCAGGATTGTACCAGGTGCTTCTGTCAATGTTGCATTCATTCCACAGCCATGCGTGGAGACCTGACCTGAGTTAGGCACCGCGTAGTGTGCTGTTGGTACAAAGAGGGAAGTAGCTTACATTGTAAGCTTCCTTATTTTTATGAAGTTATTATTGCTGAACTACAGTATTCTTGACCTAAATTCTTAGCGATAGCAGATGTTCAAAATTCTGTTTGCTTATTTTTCATTATCACACAGCACCAGTTAACTTAGTGGATCTAAAGTGGTTGGCTGACTTTCTGATCCAACTGTAGACTCAACATTTGTAAAGTCAGCCTTTGAGATCTGTTTGGGATTGGTTTCAGCACCGACCCATCTCTCGGATGCTCTCAGATCAAATGTCATAGTATTTTCATACAACCTACATACATCTTTCCATATACCTATTAGGTATACTCTAGGTTACCTACACTAGCTAATACCATGCAAGTTCTGTGAAAATAGTTGTTAAGCTATATTATTTAGAGGATAATGACAAAGAAAATTCTGTACCTGCTTAGTACAGATGCATTATTTTTTTCTCAAATGATTCTGATCTACATTTCTTGGATCCATGAATCTAGAACCTGCAGCTACCAAGGGCCTGCTGTAATTACTGTGCTTCCCCAGACCTCCCTGAAATAAAAGTCTCGGTGTGTAAAATTAAATAAACCATAAGCTGGGCATGGTGGTACCTATCTGTAATTTCACACTCTGGGAGGGAGTTTGAGGTAGAAAGATCACAAGTTTGAGCCCAGCCTGGACAACTTAGTGACTTAGTGAAAACTTGTCTTAAAAAAAAACCTTAAAAGGGTCAGAGACGTAGCTCAGTGTCAAATTCCTGGCTGGGTTCAATCCTTGTCCCCAAGATTTTAGAAAATGAAAGGTCAATTGAATAATAAAGTGTGGAATTACTAGATATTGTTTAGAAAACCAATACCATGAGCAAGACAATCCAGGAAAACAAATTGACCCTTGTGGAAAAGAGAAGTAATCTGAGAAGAAATGAACTAAAAAAGATTATTAAAACCAATAACTTCTATTATTATAATCCAAAACAATTGAGATGTCACTAAGTCTATAAAATAACAGTAGGGTGCAAAGAAAAAAGAAATATGGACAGTGACACTATATGTGTGATTGTGTGTGTGTGGTGTGTGTGTGTGGTGTGTGTGCACGCACATGCGCAGGAATCAGGAAGACCTTCCTAAAGGAAGTGCTGGCCTGCTTTACTGGAATAGTAAATGTATTGTTTTCAAGGTTGACAGGGAGGGCGTTTCAGACAGAGGGAGCAACATAAAACAGCAAATTCCAAGAAACTACAGGTCGCTGCAGAGAAAGGATAAGCTGAAGTGTGCAGAGGGAAACGTGCACAATGAGGTTGACATGTGCTGCTCATAACAGGCTCCAGCCCTGGAAGCCAGGCCAGGACTTGGCATTTTGTCTTGTTAGTAATAAGAAACATCTACACATCTTGTGGACTAAGGGATTAATAGAGGAGAAGACATATGCGATCAAACGTGCTTGAGAACGATAGCCCTGAGCGCAGCTTGCTGAACAGAGGCCAAAGATGAAGCTGTGAGGCAGGAGAGGTATCGTCCTGTGTGACTGCGTAAACTAAGCTGGCGGCACTGGATAAGCGTCGGGGTGCACAGACATAAGCTAGTAGAACTGCCTGAACCCGCCCAGTCTCGTGGCAACATTCATCTTGACAGCACACAGGAGGAGGAGCAGATTTCAGGGAATATGATGAATCCTTTTTTTAGCTCTTTGTGAATGTTCTGAAGCGGCAGCTGGTGTTGCATAATTCCAAGTGAGGGGCCAGTCAGCTACAGGCTTTAGGAACATAAATGCTGTCTCTTTTGGCCACTTCACTCTTTGAGAGGTGACACCACTGGGTAAGGCACAAGGGGTGTTTTTTTGGAGTAAGGACTTAAACGTAAATTCCTTTACAGTTTCTTTGCCCCCTTTACCTCTTTTCAACGTTATGGCTGGGCATTCTGATTACCGGGTAACCCACAGCCCCAGTAAAAAAGGGTCAAACAAAATTATAAAGTTGTAGCAAGAATAGAACCTTTAAATACTCCATGAAATTTGCTCTCCAGTGGTCCAGAATGTTTTTCAGTGTACATTATTTTATGTAGTCACTCACTATATTTTAAGAGATTTTACTGCAGTTCTGTGATTTAATTTATTTCTTATATTTTTAATTTGGAATAGCTCAAATATACAAAAAAGTGTAAAAAGTGACATTAATACTCATATTTAAAAGAAATCAAGTTTCCAAAACCTTTTTGAAAATAAAATTTCAGACAAAAGACGCTACCATTACTATCTTATTAAAACCACCCCCACCCCTTCCTTTTTCCTTTTTCTCTTTGTGTATCTCAGCAATTTCACTGTCCTGATATTGATGTGACTCAGCCTTGTGCATATTTGTTTTTTCAGTAATTTCTAAGCATATTAGATTATTCAGAACCATATATATGCAGTATGATCAAAAAGTATGGTGAATATTTAGATTAAAAATATTTATTACAGTAAAAGATACATTACTATGAATCTACCTCAAAAACTTTGTGAGTGTGTTTAATTGCAGTGTCATGGCTGCTTTTTTTTTTTTTTTTAAAATTTAATGGCTGCTTTTAATATTGGGGGAAGCAACTCCCAACTTGAAAGATATCTGGGATGATGAGTTTGTGTTCTCTAAAATCAAAGAATAAATTTTAGGAACAATGAAGGTTAAGAACAGAACATAGTTACTGAGGGAAAGATAACTTCTGTCTGAGAGAAGGACAGCAGGGAACCCAAGTGGGTTGCCCAGGGAACCTGTCTTTTCCAGGGATTTTTATAGAGCAAAACTATGAGGTAAGGCAAGTCCAAGGTGAAAAACATGGGAACTCACTAGGTAGGCATGAGGTGGGACAAAACTATGGTCAGCCAATAAGATTACAGGTATAAGTGTTTAGGTAAAATTGATTAAATTGGAATCAAATAGGGAAGCGGGTCATGTAGGAAGTGGGCATGAATACAGAACAGGGGCCTTTCCTGTAGGGGGTTGGGTTAGTGACTCTGCCTGGCTTTTTCAAGGTGACTGATACCGGTTTAGAATGTCAATCTCTGATGTCCATGCCTAGGGCAGTATGTGGATGCATCTGTTTAATCTTTTGTCTTGAGGTCTGACTCACTGCAGAAGTGCCCGGCTCTGCATTTGCAAGGTACCCCATCTCCTACACTGGCTCCTTCGAGGGCCTGGCCCTGTCTGACTGCCTTTAATATTTCTCTCTAACTCAGCTGTGTATAACACTTTGATGTCCTGAGTCTATTAAAAAAGTTTCTTTTTCATGGTAATTTGACTTTGAGAAAGAGCCAGAAATTGTCTGATGCCAGATCCAGTGAGTTAAGTGGATGAAAACACAGTGCATTGTTTTTATTTGACAGAAAAGGACATATCTGAAGCGATATGTGACACACTGTGCTGTTATGATGGACCCATTTGTCCAAGTGAAAGAGGACTTCCAGAACTGCTCCAGAAAGTGGCGAGAATGGAGAAATGGAGGGATAAGATTTTTTGAAGCAAGGAGGCATCCAGTACTTTGAGAGGAATTAATGATCATGTGTCTTTCACCATAATTTTTAAAAAATTTAAACAGTGTAATTCTGATCACCCTTGAAGTAATTTTTTCCATTATTCTTTTATTTCTGCTACATAGTTATGTTCAGGGTATATTTTATGTATTTCTCTTACAATTCTGTTCTTTAAAAGCAAAGCTATATTTTTTGAGACCTACTGTGTTTCTTTACATAAGTTTACTGTTTATTTACTGGGTGATACACTGGCTGTCTCTCCACCCCACTTGTTTCGGTGTGATTCACAGCACCCTGCTGTCCTCTCCTGCGGGAAACTTTGGCACACCTGGGCGGGGCGCACCTCATGCACCGCACATGCTGAAAAATGAGTGCCACAGGTGGGACTTGTTTACATTCTCACAAGCAATTCTCACTCCCATCTGACTTCTTTTACCCTTGAAGACACTTGCTTCTTTTCAGATATTAAATTTTTGTCAATCTTGCTGGTTGGTTATGGAATGGTGTCTCATTCATGTTCAAACAGGCATTTCCCCTGCTAATGAGGTTGAAACATTTTCACATATTTATCGCTGTTTGGGCTTTCTGTCTGGTATATTTTCTGTGCATAAACTTTGGCCATGTGTGTTTAATTATCACCCACCCAATCTTTCTCTCCCTCAGATATCTCACTTTAGGGATATCTCTCCACCCTCGCCCCTTAAACCTGTGCATGTCACGTCAGTTTGAATATCTACTTGAGAAAAGTGAAGGTTATTTCAAAATAAAAAAGAGCGATGTAGGCAGATAGAAAGTATGTTCTATAAATAGGGATTTTAGGATCAGAAGAGATAGGATGGACACACAACTGCAGAATCCACCATTCACTAGTGGGTTCGTAAGTATGTAATACACTGCCGTGCTGTGCCAGCATTCCTACCTACCACAATGACCCAGTAGGAAGGACAAAAGGGACACTATTCAGAGTCCTGTTGTGGGCCTTGGAATAGAACATACCTTTCTTTAATCCATTCAGGAGGCAGGCAGCAGCTTCCTGTACAAGGTAGCTTAGCCAAAAGCAGCTGGTCCTGTTCTTGCTTGTTCTTGTTTGTATGGTTTATAATGATCCTAAACACAACTAAAAATATCTGACTCACTTCATTTCCCTTTAATTGGGATTTATGTTTCTGCAAAATTTTAGTGTTATTTATGTCATTTCTTTTCAGTCTGCTTTTCTGTGGTTTGTTTTCTTTTTCCTTTCCTTGCTTTGATTACTAGACTGTGACCAAGCTCTGTACTGCACTTGGGTACTCCCCAGAAAGAGTGTTTTTGAAATGGTAGGACTGTGACTAAGAATAGAAGACATAAAGAGCCGTGAGCAAGGTTTCCTGGGGAAGTGTGTGAGGGACACTCATCTCCTGGGGTGCCCAAGCTGCCAGACATGCCAGGCTGAGAGCCACCCTGACCGACTCCTCAGCGCAGGTTCAGGATTGATGTGGTGGAATTAGGGGTGCAGAGCACGTGTCCTAGGGCTGCTGCCTCGACCATTCCCATCCCCTCACAGAGCAATGGCTCTGCAGAAGACACGGTACCTTTGCCGCAGTCCCAATCCATCCAGATTAAAGTTGATAATTCAGTTTCAAACACCGTTTTCTTTTACACATGGGAAGTGCCTTTCTTTTTCCAAATAATATAGAATTGTCTTTCTGAAGGTCACGTGGAAACCTTACCCATTCGCAAGGCAAATGTAAAAGTCTGTCTGCTAACCCTAGGAAGCTTACTGCCTACTGCACGGTGCCAACCTAGTTTAAGGTGGACAGTCATCATTGCTGTCTTGTTTCTGTATGCATCTATGCTGTGCAAGAGGTCATGGGAAGTCTGGTGTGTGGGAAGGATCTCTTTCTCTCTCTTTCTCCCTCTCTCCGTCTCTTACCCCCTCTTTCTATCCCCCTCTCCGTTTTTATCTTTCCCCTCTCTGTCTCCCTCCCCTCTTCCCTCCCTTTCTTTTTTTCTTCCTTCCTCCCTACCACCCTCTCTCCCTGGGCCTCACACACATTAGGCAAGCACTTTATGGCTGAGCGACACCTCCAGCCCTCCAAAATGAATCTTCAGAAGCCAACTGCTCTGAGAAATATTCTCTGACCAAAGCCTCCTACCATCTCTACACGTCCCACCTATGTCCCTGTGTTTGTTTCATTGTGGGAATTACTCAATCATTGTAACTGTTCAGTTTGGCTGACCCCAGGGTCCGCAGACCTAGCACAGCGCCCGTGTGCTGTGAGACATTTTAGTGGCTAGAGGCACTTGCCAGTGACTCTCATTCGCTTCTGTCTTTCTTCTTGCCAAGCTGTCCCTCCCAGTCCTGCACTCACCTTTCACTTCCATCTCTCTACTTACAGCAAGGTAAAATAAGAGTGCACTTGCGCAGTGGCTTTGCATGCATTATCCCATTTGTGTTATTATTCACAAAATACATAAGGTTTGAAGACTAAATGTGCTGTCCTTAGATTTGCAGATCTCTGGAGAGAACTGGGAAAAATACAGTGATGACATTCAGAAGTTCCCAGAAGGGCACAACTACAGGGGGATTTTCAGGGACATCTGAAGGAAGTGCAGGCATCAATGGCTCTCGTTTTATTACCCCAGTCTTGCCCAGGAGGCACCCCGAATGGAAACAAAACAGCCACACACCAGAAGCGTTCACGGCAATGGCAGGTTTCAGGGTGGCCCTGTGCCCTAGGTCTGCTATCTCTGCCCTTTTCAGATCTCCTTACTTTACAAGGCAGGGCATGTGCCATTTCTCTTCTCTGGAGTAAAGACACACAGAGCTGCGATGTATTAGTTTCTGACTTGTGCCTCTGAGTCAGAGGAGAGGGCTACTGGAATTAAATCTGGGCTCCAGTGTTCAAAAGTACAAGAAGTCCCGGTTAGGGGAAGGCACCCAGGGAAATGTTTCCAAGGGTAATGTGTGCGGAAGTAGGGCAGGCTACCTTGGTGCCTAAAAGGATGGGACTCCCGGAGCAGGCAGAGTGCCACTCTACGTGGCAGAGTATTTATTCCAGTATCGGAGAATCTCTTGTAGAAAGCAGCTCTGGTGGGGGGAGAAAAGAAAAAGAAAAAAAAAAAGAAAACAGCCCAGTTTTATAGAGCAAGAGCTGTGATCACAGCAACACTCAACAACTAGAGCTACTGGCCAAGAGGGTAAAAATATATTTGAACCCCGAGGAGCCCCACAAATAGCTTCAGTGATCTCAGCTCATGTACTGAATGTGTCCTGGTCTTTTCTCTCTTCTCTAGCCCTTCCCTTTTCTCCTGCTTTTTTCTTTCCTCTTCTCCATTTCCTTCCCTTTCTGCTTTCTCACTCTTTCAACGTCTTATTTCTCCTCTCTCTCTTCCTCCTATCCTTTCCACCCCACACCCCCAGCACCCCTTTGATTCAGCAAGCAAGAAAAGATTCTCACTCATGCCAGTAACTATACTGAATGCTGAGATATTCCGAGGAATCAGGGGCATTTCCCGCCCAGCACCAGGGACTGGCTGCTTTGAGTAGTCCCACCTCACTCCCCCAACATATACTGGAGCAAGCTCCCCTCACTGGGCTTTGCATTCTTATTCCGTAACATGGGCAAGTGGGGATTCTTCTCCATCTTATCAAGATTATTTATTCTCAGAAAATTTAATTATATTGTAGTGATCCATAACATACAATAGCAGGATAAATAATGTACATAGGGTGCAACCATCATTTCAAGTCATGCCCCAAGCCGCTGCCTGCAATAGCAGCTTTCCCAACAATAGCCCTGTTCCCTGTCGCTCTGCTACAACTTCTGAGGCCACCATTGTTCCTGCCCTTGGGCTGCTCACCACCTGGGGGTGAGCACATTTTGACTGATGGCTTTAACATTCTCTAGTCACTATAGAGCTGATAGGAAAAGCTGGCAGGCCTGCCTTGGACAGCCCTACTTTGGCAGACTGTGCTACCCACAGGGATGGGTGGAGCAGAGAAGCAGGAAGCCAGAAACTCTCCAGATGCTTTCTGCGATTGCATGAAAGAGACTCATTGATGAGCACAGGTACCGGCAAGGGGACTCCATGATGTCTCTGCTTCCAGTCAGATCAAAACCAGTTTACCCCATACATAAATAACACGTGAGTTTCTGCGGCAGTCTGATTGAGATCAGCTAACCTTTAGGTCAAGAGTGACCTCCTGGCTAAATCTTTTGGCCAACTCTGTTCAGCTTTATGCAAGAGATTAAGTTAACTCTTGCAAAACTGGTTCACCAGGAACAGTGACTAATTGTTTGTTTCTTTCTCTTTCTCTGCTTTTTGTTAGGATCCAGCATATTGTGTCTGAGCTCCTATAAATATATTTATGAGCTGGAGTTTCAAGGGAGGGGAGTATTAGCTTGGAATGGAAAACAAGCCACCTGAGTTATGGCCTTTCAAGCAGCGAGCGTACTGCATTTTCATCTTACCTCGTGCGATTTTATTTTCCTTTCAAGGACTTTGAGGTGTCATTTTCTCTTTAACACTAATAATTTGTCTCTGCTCTGTTTCTCTTGTATGAATTTTTTTTTTTTGGATCTCTTTACAGAGGGGTGGAGAATTCCAAGCAGAGATGTCTATGCTATTAACACGCTATCTGCTTATTAATCCCGCTAATAAGGAAAGTCAACTGACAAACAGTGCTACTGTTATCCGTCCTCGCAGCCTGTGAGTCTGAAAGCAGAGAGGAGTCTCTTCTAAACAGGAAGTGCTTTGGAGCCTGAACAACTCTGTCTTTACGCAGCGCAGCTTTCAGTACCAGATCTGAGCCGTGGGACGGGGAGCGAGAGTGGCTACACTGGGTCTGACCGCACAGCTGGTTTCCTGTGACGTACTCAGGCGTGAGCAGCAGGGTGGCTGCTGCAAAGACTTTGTTGAAAAAAGGCTTTCCAATAGGACACTTGGTGAAAGTGTTAAAAATGCTAATATTTTCTGGGCACTTCTTCATTGTATGTTGTTGAATATGAACACCAATACCAACCATTTCATCATGCACCTGAACCTTCCTACAGAGTGAGAGGCTGTAATCCTATATGTATTCACACGTACATGTATTAAGTATATATATTATATGTATATAGATACATGTTGCTGTGCTGGGATTGCAACCCAGAGCTTCATCCATACCAGCTAAGTGCTCTACTGCTGACACCTCCAGCACAAGGGATTATTTACATTCTATTCATCTGCCTTTTAAAGATACAGCCATATGAAGTTTGGCACTTTCTCAACCTGACCTTTGAGCATTCTCTCTAGTTATCCACAACCTTCCTTCTGTAGTTTCTTCTAACTGCATCACTGGCCAGGTTAAATCTTCACCTTCCCATTTCCCTTTTCTACCTGTTTGGCCTTTTCTGTCCGGGACTCTGCTTTGGAGATCTCAGGCTGATGCCTCAGTAGGACACTGGACCTGACCTCAGAATCACTCAATTCCCAAACAAGTTTGTGAGCTCCTCTCAGACCTTCTGCTCAAGGGTGGGCCCAGTAATCTCCACTTCTAAGTGGTCCTGCTGGTGGCTCTGCCCCCACTCAACCTTACTCTAGTGCTGGACATACAGTCGCCTGTCCTTTCCGCTCAAGCCCCTCCTGGGTTAGGGTTCTGTTTCCGTTTATGCCTTCAGAGGGCGTAAAGATGGAAGCACCATTTGTCAAGTTGCTGTGCCTCAGGTACTTTAAATAAGTTATTTTGTTTAATCTTTGTGGCGATCTTATGAGGACTATGTTCTCATCTTTAATTTAGGGATGAAATCAACAAGGTCCTGGAGCATGGGCTATTTCCTCAAAGGCGCATAACTAGGAAACAGCACATTAAGGCTTCTGACTCAGATCACCAGCACCCACCGCTCTGCCCCTGAAAGGAGTGCGGTCTGCGAGCCTGCAGAGGACACGTGACCTGTGAACTGGGGAGAGAGCAAGCCCTTCAGTACTATCTCGGTCCGCTGAACTAGCTTCTTTGGGGCCAGAATCCATTAACACACTTTCATCTAGCTGAGAGTGACACTGTGATATCCAAAGTGGAAGAAGCACTGGTACAGAGAACCGTGCATTTTTCTCTATTGTATTGTTCTGTCTCCCTTTTCTTATTTCTTGGCTCGGAAGAATTACTTTATTTCTTTCCCAGAAACCCCACTGTCGGCTCAATGGGCAGCGTCACTCATATCTTCCTCAACCAGCAGTTTTATTAGACACACCCTTCTCATTTCCTGTCAGCGCTCTCAACCTCTGACCCAGTGGGGGACCCAGCCAGATGTCAGGTTTTGCCCTATCTTGACTCAGCTTCTTAATTTTTTCCCCTTGCACATTTTAAGGCACTGAAGACAATCCCTTCCAGACTCTTCTGTAAACCTAGTTAGGAGTGGCTGTGTGTGTATGTGTGTGGGAAAGGCTCACACACACACCATGCACACAGAGTTGTTTGGTCACACCTGCTTCATCAATTTGTGTGTACTGCAGCTGAGAAGTTAGTTCATGCTGGCAGTTTTACTTCAAGCTTGGATTCCCAAAGAAATGCAAACATCTAATGGCCTTGGAGAGTTTCATTTAGCATTAAATTGTGTCTCTTTAAAATGAAGCAAGGGTGGAGAGATTTTGAATTGTATCTGAATTGACTGATTTTGAATTGTATCTGAATTGACTGATAACATGACACCTCCTCAAAACCATAATCTCATTCAGGGTTGGAGGATGTCCAGGTCAAACCAGAGATAGTCCCATGATGCTCTGCCCTAAGTCCAAGGCTTCAGGGTAGCAAACAAGTTTTGCTGATGCTGTTCTGCCTCCCTCCACACCTGTAGAAAATGCAGGTTGCTCAACAAAAATTCCACTACTCTGTGAAGCAGTTTGATCCTAACCTCAGAAGAATGTCTATACTATTTGGAGTACACTGGAAAAATGAATTTCCTCCAATGTCTTCAGCTGCATATAAATAATGCATAATGACTGGTGAAAGATGAGCATTTTGAAGTTCAAAAATATAAAGTCATCTCAGATGGCTAGTGCTTCATTGTTAAGTAAAATGAAAGTGCAAGAGAGGGTCGGCGAGGAAAATATAGGTGCAACGGTCTTTTAACGTTTGTCTTCAGTAACATTCAGCTTCCCAGGTTGTTTCTTCAAGCTGCCTTCTGTGAAATATTTCCTGAGTAAATATGAGGTCAGCCCTGCCTCGTGTAATGACCATGTTCACAGTGGCTTGATACAGGCGTATATCCCAACTGGAATTGTGGTTGGGCTATTGAAACGCATTGAATCATCTCTGTCTCTCACTCTCCTTCCTGAATAGTCCTCCCTGGGTTAGCGCTCCTCACTGTGAGTCTCCTGGGTCAGCTCTCACTAAAAGAAGAATTACAGTTTCATCACACATGGTGACCTTGCAAGAAGAATCAGAGCGGCTCCCTTTCAAATTCTGCTCAAATTTCAAATGTATTCTGGATATATTTTGCTTCGCAATTTACTGCCTTCTCATCTCCACTGTTTTCCTGAGTAACAGCGCAGAGGTCTATAAATAAGCCCAATAATGAGGAGTGACTCAAAAGTCTGGATATTTTTATTAGTAAACTATTCTAGGGGTGAGCCCTCTCCATTTTACATTCTCTTGCTTCACAGAAAAAAAATAAGTCTGAAGGTTTTTCTTTGGGTAGTAGAGGATATTTTGGGGATATTTGGCAGAAAACAGAATTAGCAAAACAGTGCTATCAATTTTCCTGTTGAATAACTTTAGAAGGAACGGTGGCATCTTATATTTAATAATAAATATACAAGGATTTGTAAATGTTGGCAAATGGTGAGGAAAACACATCTAGAAAGTTGTGCTACACTCTGATGTCTTAGCTGTGCAGAGGATTTATCCTTTCTCCCTCTGAATGTCTAAGATGAAAAGTAAAGCACAGTTGATCTTGGTTGGCTAGACAGCCTGTATATTAACTGAGAATTTAGTTAATATCCAACAGCAGGTCTGCTTCTCAGAGTGAGACCCACTAACTCCCTTGGAAGGTTGCAAGGATTAGCCTTTTTAAATTCCTCTTTCCTCTCTTTTTCTGAATTCCTGCCTTATCTGGTTTTATGCTAATTTGCTATAAGAGCATCAAGATTCTCTGGAACTCCTTCCTCAACGTGTAGGGGAAAACAAAATTTAATAAAACTCTTAAAATGTATGAATTTTTCATGTTAGGTTTTTAAGGGAAATAATTTTTATTTACTTCTGGTTTAATGATTAAGTGTATTCAGTAACTTTTTCAGTATCTCACTTGTTAAACCCATGCCAAACTTCAAAAATATTGAGTCATAACATATAGGATGCCTATACATCTATATTCTTCCAAAACTTCAAAAGTATTCAGTCATAAAAAATATATATAAATATATAAATATATTTATATGTATATATCCTATACTATATATGCCTAATTCAAAGTTTCCACAAAGCAGAAAACACAAATGTCTTCATTGTGTTTAGAAAGAAAACCAATGACAATAAAAAATGATTTTTATACTTCCGAGATGCTGTGTAGGCTTTGCATGAGTTGTACTTCTTACTTATACTGTTCTAACATTTGTTATTTAAGGGCAGATAAAAAACTGCACTAATTTAATGAACCTCTTTAACTTTGTACTTTTTATATGGCTCGCCATTAGCAGTCCTAAGGACAAAGCATTATGCACCAAAGTTCCAAATCAGGCATTTGTTTCTCTACTCACCATCCCTTATGAGAATCTTACACAAGAATGTTTGTTTCAGAACTAAGTGCCAGGAAAATTTTGCTTCCTCCAAGCAATGCCATGTTTTTGCCCTCCGGACAGTGAGGACTGTGTAACTGAACATACTTTCCTGCGTATCTTGGCTGTCAGGAATCTCAGGACCAAACCTGTAGCCCAACTTTTATAACTATGTATAAAATTCTATGGTCCATGTGTCTGGATACTTCCTGTCTTCTTTTTATTGATCTTCAGTCTTGACATTAGTGTACAAAATCTGTAGTTATAAAAAACTGTAAAAGTATCTATAGGTTACCTGAAATTACTAAGGCATATAGTAGAACATAACTAAGTCAATAAGCCAATTGCTTGGCAAAGAGTGCTGTTATTATTATTATTACTGTTATTATTATATTGAGACAGAGTCTTACTATGCAGAACAAGCGTTCTCAAACTCTCTATCCTCCTGCTTCAGCCTCCCAAGTTCTGGGATTACATGTGTGCACCACTACACCCTGCTAAAGAGTATGTTTTTGCAGGAAATATCTTGTGAGAGGTCTTTAGGTTCATAGTCTATTTCACTTCAATACAAATTTCATGTGCATGTAGGAAATGCCAGACAAAAATGTTCCTGGAGGGCAATTTACAAGAGTTACCAGGGTTCAGTCTCTCAAGTACCTTTGAGGATAAAGGAGGAGAGAGAAACACAAGCAATGAAAGACAAAACAAGATAGATGTTAAGTAGCAATAAAAGATCCTGCAGAGGCACAAGGGAAGCAACAATTCATTTTGCAGACCCTTGAAATACAGAGGGTTTTCAAAGCCCAGCAATGGAGGGAGAGTCATTCAAAACCAAGGAGGTAACCTGAGGAAAACATAATGCTGCTAACTGCGGTGAGAGTTGACCATGTCTGTACCGGACACGAGCAGTTAACAATAGATTTTCATAAGTGAAAGAGGAAAAGAGAAGACATTATGAGATGGAAGGGAAGGAAAAGCTGGACTGGCCTGAAGCAGAGACAGAACGTGCAGACAAAGTCCATAGAGGAGTGTGAAGGACAGGTTCTCTGGATTGAAATTAACCAACAGCACAGAGGGTGACTTGAACATGGCAGTGGTGAGGCCTCCTGGGGAGGGTGTCGGTGGGGAATTAGCAGGGTCATACAGTTCTGCTGCCAAAGTAGGACCGAGTCGCAGGAGCACAGTTTAAGCCATGATGTGAGCTGTGTAGGCACAGGGAGATGGGTGTGGGGCAGAGGAGGTCAGGTGGTAAGGGCGTGGGAGGATTCATCACATACTCTGGGGCACCACTGCATTCATCCTGGACTCCTGCTGGTGTTGTCACCACCCTGAACTACGTGGCTTTGGTAGCTATTTCAGAGCAGCAAGAAGATCTGCTTGAGCAGATCTAGAGGATTTTGTAAACAGCAGCTGTGATGGTTCTTACTGGATGTGTGCTTTTGGGAACAATTTACACAAGGGTTCATTTCAACACGCACTGCTATATATGGTTTAGCTGGCATTTTATATGGAAACTTTAATAGATGGTTCTAGCTGGTGCTTAATTACATAGATTAGGGGGTTACACAGGCCACACATTAGAGCTTGGGGATTTTGTGTCATTTGACAGACATGCCAGTCTGACTCAGATACTATCAATTTTAGGGCATCCTGCTCAAGTTCGTCTTAACAGAACCCCAGAGCACTGTAACTTGAATTTGTTTTACTCACTCTTGCCCAGTGGTTTAAACTAGCCTTCCATCTCTTTCCAAGATTTAGCACAAAATGAATCCCTGTGTGAAGGTCAAACAGGAGACCCTTTTTTTCTTTGTAGTTCTGTCCTCCGTGTTTAAATTTTTCCAGCAATCTTGGGCAGAGTAGCTAACAGCCTTTTGCAAAGCGTTAAAATCATTCTTAATCAGACAGATAAATGAGGAAAAATCCCTCTGTATGAAGGTTTCTTAGCAGAGTGGGATGGATCTCAGTTGCCACTTATCCTGGCAGCTGGGTACTGCCTTTGTTTTCTGCTGTATAAAAGAATGCCTGAAATGGAGTAACTTAGAAGGAAAAGAAATTTATTTCCTGTAGTTCTGGAGGCCAGGAAGTCCAATATTAAGGTACTGACATCTGACCAGGGTCTTCCTACCATCGTCCCATGGCAAAAGGTAGATGGAAAAGTGAGCAAAAAAACAAAGAGGTAAGAAGGGGCTGAATCTATTTTTTTGTGATACTGAAAATTGAACCCAGGGGAATTCTGCCACTGAGCTATGTCTTCAGCCCTTTTTATTTTTAATTTTTGAAAGAGGATTTCCCTAAATTGTCCAGGCTGGTCTCGAACTTGTGATTCTCCTACCTCAGCCGTCCAGAGTGCTACAATTACAGATGTGGTCCACTATGCCCAACCAATCTCATTTTTATAGCCAGTAAAATCTCATGCTAAAGAACCTACTCCTATGATAATAACATGAATCCAGCAATGAAGGCAGGCATTTACTAATCCTCATGACCTAATCACTTAGAAGACCCACCTCCCACTGCTCTTGCATTGTGGATTTTCAACCCAAGAACTTTGCAGAACACATTCAAACCATAGTAGGTAATGTAGCACAACCATTTACCCTTTAAATGGGTCACTTCATCACCCCACTGGGAAAGCCTCAATTCTAGCTATCTCACTTAACATATCGGTAGCAGAAAATCCAATCTTCAGAAAGATGTGGTGGCACATACCTGTAATCCCAGCACTCTGGGAGGCTGAACTAGGGGGATCACAAATTTGAGACCTGCCTGGGTAATTTTGTGACTTAGCCAGACCCTGTCTTAAACTTTGAAAAAAAAAATTAAAGGGGCTTGGGATAGCTCAGTTTGAAGGGTCTGGGTTCAGTGCCCGGTACCAGACCACACACATACAACAGAAGAAAGAGAAAATGAAAGAGGAGAAGGAAAAAGAGGAGGAAAAAGAAGAAATGAAGGAGGAGGAGAGGGAAGACAGAGGAAGAGGAGGGGGAAGGGGAGAGGAAGGGAAGAGGAAGGGAAGATGGGGGAGGAGAAGAAGAAATAAAAAAGAAAGAAAACTGAAGTTCTATTTAGATCATTGCGTGTGGCCTCTGTTTCCACTGGCCCTTTGTCTTCTCTAGGAGGACAGGAATGAAGTAACTAACTGCAATTCAATGTGGTGAACGACATGAGTACTGTGGAGGAGTAGCCATTAAGGGCTTTCAGAGTTTGGGGAGGAAGCAACTCCTCTGAAGTGGTGCTGGTCACATCAACTGAAGTAGTCTGGGTCAGTGCTTCTCAGCCACCGTCCCAACATCAACCATCACTAAGGGACATTTGACAGAGCCGCTTGGATTTGGGGTCCCACTGGCACCTCCTAGGTAGAGGCCAGAATGCTGCTGAGTGTCCTACACTGGATAGGACAGCTCCACAATGAGGAATGTTCTGTCCCAAAAGGTCATGGTGCTGCCATTGAAAACCCTGGTCATGTGCTAAGGTAACAAATAATATCTTAAAATCTCAGTGGCTTAACTATATAGATAATTATTTATTACCTTCTTTAACTTTCTGTTAATGAAACAAATACCTAAGATAATTACCTCATAAAGAGAAAAGGGTTCTATTGGCTCAGATTTAGTAGTTTCAGTCCATGCTTGGTTGGGTCCATTGCTTTTTGGCCTCTGATGGGGGAAGTGAATAATGGCAGAGTCTATGATGCAAACCACTTAGCTTACAGCTAGGATGAAAGAGAGAGGTTGAAATGAAGCTCTGGTCCCAATATACCTTTCCAGGCCACACCCCCCCAATGACCTAACTTCCTCTCACACTGCTCTACCTCTTAAGGATTCCACCACCACCCAGGGGCACTACAGGATGGGAATCAAGTCCTCAACATACAAGCCTTCTGTAGCATTTTTCCCTCATGCTTAGGTTGGCAATGTAGCTGTGCTCACTCTAGTGCCATAACGGAATCTGGCTGACAGAAGATGCATTTGCTTGTGACGAGAGGGCACCTGGGGGACTGCATGCTGGCTTTTCCAGCTTCTGTTCAGCACTGACTTATACTCTTTCTAATTACATTTTAATGGTTATAATTCAATACCATGTCTCAATTTAAAAGGAATGAGTGGGGAGTCTTTTTTTGACTTGTACCTAGAAGGAAAGAAGGGGAATAATTATAAACTGCCATCATGATTAGCAACATATGGATAGTAGTGGTGTTTGTAGGGTGCTGTGACATTCAAAGGAAGCTTTAGTTCCTATTAGTGCTCTATAAATAAGATTACCCCACCCTTAGGGGCCGAGGAGAACAGTGTCATTTAGTTTGCTCATGAAGCTGCATTTTGGACAGGGCTGGGTGGGGACAGCTCCTCTCTGTACCATGTAGCATCAGCTGGCCAGCTCAAACTCTGGGAGTCACTCAAATCATGGGGGCCAGGATCGTGTAAAACCCTTCCTTCCTGGCAGAAGATGCTGGCTAGAACCTTAGACTTCAGCTGTGTCTGTCAGCCTGACCACCTACTAGTAAGCTCTACTTGTGGCAATTGGGCTTCCTCACAGCATGGTGGCTGCTTTTCCCGGGCAGAAAGCAAATGCTACCAGCTTCTTAAAGCCCAAGTCTTGAAACTGGCAGAACAACAATGCTACTGTATTTTCTTTTCTTTTCTTTTCTTTTTTTTTCCGGTACCGGGTATTGAACTCATGACCTTGTACTTGCGAGGCAGGTGCTGCGCCACTGAGCTAAATCCCCAGCCCCTCTACTGTGTTTTCTTCACCATGCAGTTGCAGAGGTGAACTTTAAGGGAAAGCAGCCTAGACTACACTGTTTGAGAGTAGAAAGGGCCCAGAATCTGGAGGCCACATTTAAAAACTATTTCCAAAGTGGGTGACAAGGTGGAAGAAAGGCACGATTTCTGTAGGAGAAGTTTAGGGAATTTAACATTCTAGATAACGCAAACAGCATGAACCAGGGCATAAGAACCTCAGAGCCAAATTCATCTCTGGGCCAAGGTGGCCCTCCCTCAGAGCTACTCACACCTAGCACTGACATAAATGCTATAAATCTTTAATTCAGTTGGAAAATATATACTGAACATATCATGTTTCACAATAGGGACCTACAGTTTGGGTTTCCTCTGATTTAATTATCTAAAGTGACAGATGATTAAACCTGATATAAACAAGTGAAATTATGTAAAAACTAAAAATGTTGTCATCAGTTTCTTTTCTGTGAAATGTAGTTTTTTGGTAATAATAGTCTAGTTTACCTCAGTTTCATGTTTAATATGTTAGTGGCATTCGTGTTGATTTGGATTCATTTTGCTTCGGACGTTGCAGTTTAGTTTAGACTTGAAAGCATGCGAGGCTTGACCTCATGCACTTTGTCAATAATCAGGCGCAGTGGTGTTGAGGGATCAACTGAGTGGGCCATCCTTTTTCTTGTTTTGAGAAGGGTCTTAGTACCAACTTCCACACATATTCCTGTCTTTCCAGAGTCAATCCTACAGGACCCTGTGGTCTTAGAGCCATAGCATCTCAGAGCTGAGAGGATCTTTAAAGGTCATCGAGGTTGAACTTCCTTATTTTGCAGATAGGCAGCCTTAGCAGCAGAGGGACAGTGAGCTCACACAGTTATCACTCACAGTTATCCACAAAGAGGAGGGGCTGGTACCAGGTAGAGGGAGGCACTGATGATCTGTGGGGGACCCCAAATCGTCCCCTGTCCCCCATCCCGGGCCTGGGCTGAGTGAGAAGCAGCTTGTTAGCTTTTGCTGATTGGCTTCTCCTGTGACCTCTGCCCCAGCCCCTGGCTGCCTCTGCTCCTTGTCCCCAGCCCCGGCCATTCCATCCGCCTCCTGATTATTCACCAACAGCTGCCTTGCCTTCACCCTTTGTTCTCAGGCTTTCACATCCAAGGGAGAGAAGCCGGGATTCAAATGATAGCATTTGAATTCGGCTCATGAAAAATTCTATAACAAGTATACTTGACTGTTTGATCTCTAGCTTCTCCCACACACTTGCCCTTTATACACCGAGAGCCGTAAGCTTCATTTCCTCTGAGCAGATTGCAATTTCAATGGAAGGGAAATAACTGTAGCTTTCAAGCTGAGTTCGGTTCTAATACGCGTGGTGACAAAGGGAGCAAAACAGTCTCTGGCTGCCGGGGAGTCTCAGTCATGGAGGCAGGGAGCGAGGGCGCTCTCTTCAAGCACAGCCCCGTGGTTATGATCTTGAAAAATACCAGACCAGAGTCAGACCCCAGCCACACCATTTTCTAGCCAATTACCATCTTGGCTAGATAGTGAAACTTGAGACTCAGTTTCCCTTTCTGTATAATGGGAACTTTAATTGGTGCCACCTGAAAACATTGTTCGAGACACACTGGCTGAGTTCCTCCTGTGTGTGAGTCTGCTTCTTAGAGCACAACCCAAAGAGGAAGGAGGACGGGATCAAACAATCACAAATAAATGTAAAGCTTCACAAAGGAGAGATGTGAGAATGTGTCCAAGACATACAGTGGGTAAGAGGATGCTGTAATTTGTTGTCTGAAGTGGGACATTTTCTGAGGGTGAAAGGAAGGATAAATGAGGACTTCCTGGGCAGATGAGGACACAGGGCTCCTCCCTCAGCCGCCTTTCCCGTGAGGGAAGCCTGAGCTCCCGAGTGAGAGAAGGAGACTAGACCAGGGGTGAGGACACAGTGGTGGAGACCCAGAGAACAGTAGCCGAGCAAAACTCTAGAGCAGGAAGAAGCACCGGTGGGCACAGGGCTGAGGCCCGGAGCCTGTGAGAGGAGCCTTCTGCGCACAGCTCTAGACAAGGGGCCTGCTCACCTGTTTGCTTCCCAAGTGTTAAGAATCGGGGCCTGGTCCAGGCTGGTGTGAAACTGGAGAACTGGGAGACCAAACTGGTGTAGCTGCAGGGCAGAAGGGTGAGCAGCGAGTGATGACTGTCTCTTTGGCAGCCAAGGGCAGCTTTTTAAAGATACCAAAGCCCGGTGGCACCTCCAGAGGTCCTGCTTTAATCAGTTTACAGTGGATCTCAGTGGGCTGCGAAGTGTTCCTCGTTGAGCTACACCCCAGAAGGAGGCTCAGCGGTGCGGGGCGGGATAATTACACGGTAGCCCAGATAGGAAACGATGGACTATGGTCTAGGGCTGTCGTTTTCACTCTGTAGTAGATTTTAGAACCCGCTGGAGGGCTGGTTAAGATGGAGATGTCTGCGTTCCCAGCCCAGTAGGTCTTGGGTTGGCCTGACGTTTGTGAGTTCACGGGAGATGTGAATGTTATTAGCTTGGAGATTAGACTCGGAGAACCACTCAATGACGGAAAACCTTCAGCTTTGGTAGACACGATTAGCAGAACTTGATGGTACACTGTCTTTTCAATTTTTTTAATATACTTAAAAATTCTTTTCCGGTAGCAGGTTGCCTGTGGAGCTAAGGGTGAAGGTGGACCCAAGGACTCCTGTCTCCTGGAGTCTGAAAAGGTGTAGTTTTCTTCCTTTCTTTGAGACTCAGGAGACAGCCCAGCCCTCAGGCCAGAAATCATGCAGCCTGCGTTGCACTTGTAGGGAAGAGGATCAGCCATATGAATTCGGGCATCACTGAAGCCAAGAGCTTGTCAATCGACACACTAAATTCTTTTTTCTTCCGTTCTCCTCAGTTTCAAAGCTCTGGCTACTCTTTGTCTTAGTCCTTTGAAAGCGCCTCGGTCCTTCGGTCTGCATGCCTTCCACCCTGAGTCTCTCCCTCCTTTCACGGCGTGGCTCCTACAGCTCCTTCGGGTCACATCCTTCAGGTCCGGTCATGTGCAAGCAGCTGCCCACAAGCGCTTTGTCTGCTCCCAAAGCACAAATCTTCAGTTGTGTTTGTGTGGCTGTTGGCTAAATAGCCATCTCCCCTGCTGGATTCTAAGTGTCGGAGTGACAGAGAACACATTGCGTACTAGGGGCTCAGCACCAGGCCTTACACTTAAGGAAGCCTTAGAGATGGTTGCTAAGTGTCCAGGAAAATGGAGGAAACAGTTATCTGCGTGAAGCAGTTGCTTATGTTTATTCGCTCGAGTAAATTTCATGGGCTACTGGGCTTGTGAACCAGCGACATCGCCATCTGGTGGACATAAGTGGTATAACCGCTATTATCTTGCAGACTGGGCTCGGGGTTGTTTTAAAGGGTTTGGAGAAGTCTCCTTTTTTTTTTTAACACTTAATAAACATAAGTAAAAACAAAAACAAAAACAAAACATAAGCAAGACTCCACAGAAGGAAGATAGACTCTTCCTGAGACAGTTTAAGTATTGCATATGTATTGAAAATAATGTTCATTGTTTGAAGAAGAGAGAAAATTGGAGTTACTGTAATTAAGAGGTTTATTGAAAGAGCACGAGCTGAAATTAAAAAATTAGAGATCTCCACCCAAGCCAGCATCACCGAAAAAAAGCTGGGCTCCTGGGAGACAGGTTGTGTCTTGGAGCTGAATGACAAGTGAGGCTGTTGCTCACCTCTAGCTGTTTGTCACCACCCGCACTGCAGGTGAAAGCTGGGTCCTGCTTCTGCCCCATTCTCCTCCTGCCCAAGCGTGCGCAGCGGAAGTGGCCATGGTGGGGACGGTGGTCACACATCAGAGGGGAGCAGGAGCAGCAGAGCGCACTCATTGTTTTTCTTTGTGTCGAATTTCCATCATGAGGGGGATGGGTAAATTCTCTCCTACCCCTTTGCCATCTTCAGCGGGGTCTAAGCATTAAACTGATATATAACAGGTTAATAAGAGAGAAACATAGGAGTTTTATTAATTTTTATATGTCCGTAGGGGCCCTCACAAGAGAAGGAAGACCGCAAGAGATGGCAAAAGCAGAAAGCTTTTATGCCTCATAGAAAAAAAGAAACAAAGAAAAAATAAATTTGTGAAGAAATGACAAGACGAAGTGTCCCTGCATGGGACCCGCGGAGGACCTCCCGAAGAGGAGATGCAGACCCGAGCCTGGCTCACATTCCTGCGGTTTCCTGACTCACCACAGAGAAGAATGGCAGGACTCATCTGTGAGAGGCAGAGGCGGATTTATGAAGCAGAACCGAAGATGCACACGCTCACAAGGGAGTGTGGGCGCTCCGAGGAAGGCACATTACGGTCTGAGGCCGGGGATATTTGTGTGTATTGGGAGGTGTTCTCAAGATGGATGGTTTAGGATATCCATTCCTAGTATCTATGCAATTTGTGACTCTATAGTATTGGAAGGAAAACCTAGGCTGCTTTATAGACTTATTTTATCTTTTAAGAATTTAGGAGTGAGTAACTTGGGAGGGGAAAATAGGCGTGGGGTGAGAAATAAAAAGGAACTATAACTTTGTGTCTTGAAGCTGTAGTTTTCTTAAAGGCACGATTTTATAATTATAATCTCCCTGTCTCCTTTCCACCTACCTTCCCCTCTTCTATCCTGCCTCCAGTAAGGTTTGTGTTGGATGCAGGAAGGGTGGGGAATTCTATGGGAGATGGGAGAGGTAGCGGGGTCCATTCACTGAGTTTGTTTCCGCAGGGCTCCCTCGGTTCTCACTCCGCTCATAAGGTGAATTTTCTAGTCTGGTACAGGGATGGTAGCTTCTCAAATGAACATTTGTGACTTGCTCCATGTCGAAAAGGGAGTCAGTCTGTGCTTTCTATCTCTGCTTTTTCCCAAGTGCCTTCAGGAAGAAATAATGTGCCAAATAGGCATATTTTGAGATGGCCTGGCCTTTGCTTTTTCGTCATCATGTATTATAATGGTGTAGAAGAAATGTGACTTTTAAAACTCCTATTGAAAACTTAAACTATGACCATGTCCCATGATTTATGTGCTATCATGTCTACTTCATTTTCTAGCTTACTCTTAGGACTAATGAATGTTTCCTGGGAACACTGGAGAAGTTTGAAATTATTTGGGGGCATGTTCCCACGCAGGGAAGGGAGGGATCCCCTCCCCCATTTCTTCATGTGTGTGTGACCTCCCCTCCGGGACCCATTTTGATGTAGCACACACAATTAGAAAAGTTATTAGTTCCTAGGGCAGAGGGGACAATGGTTCTGGAGAGTTTCTCATGAGCAAGATAATGCTCCAGACTTGAAACCATGTACCTTATTTCTACTCAACCCTGTGGCCATAGCTGGTCACATTGCCTCATCCACCACAAGCCCTTGTGCAACCCCACTGCTGGGGCTCAGAAAGCAACACCCTGAATGAGGGCTCAGGAGCTTCTCCAACTTCTCCTGTCCTCCTGTCTCTTGCTCTCCTTTTCCCTCATAACCCAAGGCAAACCACAGAAACTGGAATTTCTCCTCTTTGAGGGAAGTCGTAAAAACTAAAACTTCTTTTCCCCAAAGCCAGCCCTGGAATGTAAAAGCGGTACTCTAATATTCCCCTAGTGTTCTGTCTTGGACCTGGCCATAAGTTCTCCAACCTGCCCTGTCTAACAGTAAATCATAAGACCCTTTGAGAAGGGGTCCTGCCCCGTACCTGGGAAGAAGCAATGCTGCACACAGAGGCCGGGGAGAATCTGAGCATTCAGGCCTTGCTGGGTTCCAGCACGGGTCAGACTCTTTTTGTCTCATCGTATTTCAACAGGGATGTTCATGTTCGTCAAACCTAGACATAAAAATGGGTCGTTCCGTTTTAGGTCTTTGGATATTCATTCTGAATGACCCCTATCTTGTTATACTACAATCAAATAAATTTGTTAACTATATTATGGTTTCCTTTTGGTAGTCTGTCTTTTGATTCAGGGGTTTCAGCGTGACTCCTCCTGTGATCTCCCTTCCTGCCACATCACCACATGCCTGGAGGAGAGCGGTGGGGATATTTAGTGAGCAGAGCTAAAGACGATCAAACGATGGGTCCTAGCAACGGGGCCACTTGCTTTCTTATCCAGGAAGAAGGCACTGAAAGACACAAAGGCTGCTCCTGTTAGGGGACTGCACACACTGTCCTTTCTGAGTGTTACATATATTTAATGTACTAACTTCAGGCATCTTAAGGTAGTTAAGAGTTATCTATCAGTATAACTCCTTTGTGCCATTCAAATGGGAAAGATTTTCATTCTGCTTTGAAGAAAATATATAACTAATGAAATAAAAAGGTAGGGGGGAAGAACAAAGAAAAAAAGATCTCCGGGGTCTCTGAGGAATGTGTGAGCCACTGCACTGAAAGTCGCTTGTAAGTGTGTGCCATGAAAATCTCACAGTCTTGTTCATTTTGTGCCCGTGTGCCAGGCACCCTGGCCACCAGCAGTGCTAGTAAATGGTTGTGGGTTTGAATTTCACAAACTGAAACCCAGCCTGCTCAGGGCTTTGCTGCAAATATCAGAGAGCTGGGGCAACTATCTCATGGCCTCCAGGTGGGAGATATTTTGTTGAAAAGATGTGGAATTCCGAAGGAGAAGTGTTTATTACCAAGGATGCTGTAATGCTGGCTGTTTAGAGAAGCACATTTTCTGTGGGTAATGGTCAAGAGTTCTAGCCAGTGTGATAGCTTCGCCTGTAGCGAGGAGAGCAGGAGGGGAGCGTTGCTTTCACCAGGCAGGAAAAGTGTTCTTGCGGAGCGGGCCAGTGGGACACGGGACCACATTCCTCGCGGTGGTGCAGATTGGCTCCCATCTACTGAACCACGCAGTCACACGGCTCTGTGACAGATTTTGGTTTCTCTGAAGGAAGGGCCACCTCTGGGCACCTGCTGTTCGCCCTCTACTGGATTAGGGTGGCAGACAAGTCCGAGCCACCAGTCCCCCTGGACTGAGGGGGCCCTGGCTGCCACATCAGCCCTAGGATACGCCATGTTTCCTCCATGTCTCACACCCAGCCCTGAGTGTGGATAAATCCTGGCACTTCTCAGGGCCTAGGGGCAGAGTTCCTCTCACACGATCTCTCTCAGACATAAGGGGCCTTGATGTCTTTGATGTTATCGGGAGCTGTGTTGTGGGTGTTCTGTTTGGTTCCCTAATGGCGAATAATAACAATAACAACCGTATCAGTAATAAAGCCCAGATGTCAGCGAGACCCTCTGTGTTCTGCTTCCTTTGAGATTTCTGCACCTTCCTGGCGATTCACGTTGCTCAGGGCTGGCTTCTCTTCCTGCTGGTGGGAGCTCATCCCACGTCCCTGGGGTCAAATCTCTCAAGCAAATTCCCTCCTCTCCACCCCATGGTGAACCAAGCACTGCTCCCATTCCCTTCACTCTGAATTAGATGAAAAACATACTCTCACGGGGCATTTATGTGCTGACAACCTTCCCTGCACATCTGAGAACACAGATGCGGGTTTATGTCCTAGAGGAAACCCCTTAAATGAAAAGTGGGAACAAATCAAAACAAAACACGAGGCATAACCCTCGGCCACCGCTGGATTGTGTCGCTATTTCTCCTCCTTCCATTCGGTAGCAGCCCCTTCTTCCTCTAATGAAAGCAGAGCCCGTCTACCGTCAGTGTCTACTCGGGGGATCTCCTCACTCACACCGAGGCAAATGAATGCGCTCCTGCTCTGATAGACGGTCTGCGCTGCTCAGATCTCGTTCCTCCCGCCCCCAGACTCTGTGAGTGAAAGAGGACCTCGGAGTGATTTATTTTTCCAGTGACATAAATTACTCTCTTTCTGGAGCCTTCACCATGGTCATTTTGTTTAAAAACAAGATTTTTTTTCTGCATTACTAGGGTAATAATGTAACAGAACATTGTGAGAAGCTGGTTGTTCTTTTGTTTCACGGTGTTATCTGTTGCTGCCAATATCTTTCCTGTTCCCAGAAGCGGACAAATAGTGTAACGCAGAGTGGCCGCAAAGCCCTGATAATAAAATTACTGAGTTTCCCAAGGCCAAGGGCTTGCTTTTAGGTCATGAGACTCCTGATCTTTGCTTTCTTTCTTGGTAGAAAAGCCAAACTAGGAGTTTTGTGTGTGTGTGGTTCTGGGATTGAGCCCAGGACCTCAGGCAGGCGCACTAAGGAAGTGCTGTAACACCGCGCTCCACCTCAGTCCCTGGTCTCGCAGTCTTTACCAACGAGTTTCATTACATAGGTGACCAGGATAGAGGAAGATGACGTCTTTGGGAATAATATGAACTCATTTCGTGGAAACGGTTCCTTCTTACTCTTCTCTTGAGGGACAAGGTCTCTGAACCTTGTTCATCTCGTTTTCCTGTACTTTTGCTAATGGCAGAGTCACCTGTTCCTTTACTACCGCTTGTTTAGGTGCTAATAGTAGTCTCTTGGCTTAAAGCAGCTTATTATGGGAGCATCAGAGTATCTGATACTAATTGGACAAGGAGAGAATGCTAAGAAACGAATGGCTTAAATAGGAAAGGGAAAGGAGGCACCAGCATTTTCCCATTACCTTCTGGGCAAAGATGTTTGAATTTCCTTTCAGTGGGAAAGTGCAGAGGAGGATGGATGGCACACAAAGCCTTCTTGCTGGTCGCTCCCTAGTAGATGGGCCAGCGCATGAGCAGATCTGAGTTACAAAATGCCTGTAAGTTGAGTTTTCTAAGGAAAGGGATAAAAATGGGGAAAGGGTAGAGGAGGCCAAGTTGAAACTGGATTTCCACATTACAGACCATGCAGAGCAAGGCCCTGATCTGACCCCTCAACTGAGCCAAGAAGTGTAAATCCAGCCCCTAGACCCGTGTCACACCTTGGAGATCAGCGGCCCTGCCATGTTGGTGTAGGATGAGCAGCAACAACCACCAGAAAAGGGTTTTAGAGTTGCTGCGAGCAGCTTGTGGGTTCTCAGATTAGTCAGTGTTGTCCTCCTTGACCTATGGCCTGGAGTTTGGGGTGTAGACACAGGCTGGAGAGTTGGAGAGGAGACAAAGCATAGGACCTGCTGAGAAAGTAGGCAAATGCTGCTTTCTATGACTTTCTGGAAGTGGTAAAACAATTTCTGCTTGTTCATAATACAAAGTTTATATTTGCAAGACTCTTGTCAGTTTTTCCTTGGCAGCTTGAGTCAGCCAAGGTGGGGTTACTCAATATAGCCCTTAATACATCAGCAAATGAGTCAAGCCAGGCCCTTTTAAATTTTTCTTCTTCTAGGAGCCAGTGAAAGCCCAAGGAAGTCACTCATCTGCACCATTTTAATAGTGAAGGAAGATTGAAAAATTTTAATCCTAAACCAAAAATATCAGGAAATCTTGCTCCTCATCAAGGAAAAGGAGGTCAACAAAACAAAATTATGTCAGCTGTTAGAAAAAGAAAATGCCATTCTAAATTTTAGCCATGATGAGTTGCTGTGTGCTGTTATGGATTGAACTGTGCCCGCACCCCCCCCAAGACATGCTGAAGTCTTAGCTCTTAGTTGTGAAGAATGTGACCTTATTTGGGAGTACAAACTTTATAGAAGTCATAAAGCTAAAATTAAGTCATTAGGCTCTAATCCAATAGGACCGGTATCCTTACAAAAAGGTAGTAACTTGGACATTGAGACAGACGTGTACAAAAGGAAGATGATGTGAAGATACATAGGGAGAAGACAGTCATATGACGATGATGCATCTATAGGCCAAGAAACACCATGGATTGCTAGTAACCACCAGAGACCAGCAGACA
Organism: Chinchilla lanigera; assembly: GCF_000276665.1. Classification (NCBI taxonomy): domain Eukaryota; kingdom Metazoa; phylum Chordata; class Mammalia; order Rodentia; family Chinchillidae; genus Chinchilla; species Chinchilla lanigera. The sequence goes on along the minus strand of NW_004955434.1, from coordinate 611,596 downwards.
CAGGGAAGGACGCGTTTCTAGAGCTCTCGGAGAAAGTAAGTTCCGGCCGACACCTTCGTTTTGCACTTCCAGTGCCCACAACTGTGAAGCAATGCATTTCTGTTGTTTTAAACCACTTTTTGGATACTTTTTATGGCAACCTTGGAAATTAATACAGCCTCAAAAGTCCAATTATAATATTATACACAATTTGTTGATTTTTTTATAATATGCATGGTATGTGCCAAGTGCCTTATTTATTTTACAGGACTTAATCTTTTTTTTTTTTTTTGGTTTTGGTTTTTCTCCGGTACCGGGAACCGAACTCACGACCTTGCGCTTGCGAGGCAGGCGCTTTTGCCGCTGAGCTAAATCCCCAGCCCCACAGGACTTAATCTTTACAGAAGTCCTGTAAAGGTGAGATTTCCATTGGTTGTTGTAGAAGGGCTGTACAAAAGTGTACAGGCAAGAAGCCTTAGACATCTCAGAATTAGCAATGGGGATTTACCAATACATTTATCAGGACAGACCTGCCTGGGTACTTAGAAGGGACAGTCCTCACTCTGTCATACCCATCCATTGCTCCAATTCACTCTGAAGGTGGTAATGTATCTTTTGGCTTAAGAGATATGACAATAGACAGAAGTGATCATGAGCAACTAAGCAAACAGAATAATCTAAACAATATGCAATTCATTTGAAGGGTTGTAACTCTTCCACATTGGTGCTCCCAGGGAGAGAACTGGCTTAGACAGCTGGGTGTTTGTTCCAGCTACCCTGGTGCAAATACTTCTGGCTAAATGATTAGCAAGACTAAAATACCAGGGGTATGGAGCAGAGCCAAGTTGAGAAGGAAGAAATATTTTAAAATGCCAACTGGAGAGGCAGTGAAATCATAGCTGGGATGTAAGGGAAGTCAGATGGAGGGTGGTGGGTTGTGGATGAGCAAATTATGATTGTGATTCCTGAAGGCTGGGGCCAGGAGGGTTACTCAGTAGGCCAATAAAATGGGTCAGCTGCTTTGAAACTGCTTGTTACACCCAGTTCGTTTTGCATCTTTGACTTAAGTCTTGAAGTTACAAAGTTCCTACTTGAACCTTGAGATGAAAATTGGGGTTCAGATCAGACCTACATCAGGTTCTGAGGTTAGAATATTTTAAAAGAAATGAGAGTTTTGGTAACTGTCAGAGACAGTGCCAATGGCTATTCTGTCCTGAAGATACAAAGTGTCTCCTGTAATGAGGATGACTGTAGAACTTTGGAAGTGGCAGAGATTTAGTCTCAAATGTCAAAAATTTTGGTGCCTCAATGGGTAGAGAAGGCCTCCAAGGGACTGTTGTGTTTCCTGGGCTGAGCTGTCTGATTCATGCACAGATTTCACATTTTAGACCTATGAAAAATCTTTATTTATTTATCAAGTAATTCTTTTATGTGAAGCTTCATGGCAACCGCTGGGGGCATAAAAATGAAAATGTATTTCTTACTGCCAGTAAAAGTTAAGAGACATTCTTGTTGAGAGACTGACATCTAAATAACTATTGTAATACAATGTGAGAGTTATTGTAAGAGGTATGCACATGGTTCTGCAGAACGTTAGAGGAAAATCTAACTCCCTAGAGATGGAGGGAGGGGACCGTCCAGGAGGAAGTGTTATTGTAGGGTTGAGGTCCATGTCAGCCATGACAATGCTTCTCATGTGGCAGATTTAAGAGAGCCATTTGCATCCTTTAAACTGGATACGGACAGATTAAATATTATGTACATTAGAAAAATCACTAGGGTAGCAATGAGGAGGAGGAAGTGACAAAAATATACACAGTGGTCCACTCTGTTCTAAATGGCCATTTTATATTTATGCACACACCTTACCGATGATGTTGAAGTGAGGAAATGGACACTTTGAATTCATGCATTACATGCTTATATCTATCTCTGTCCTCAATTCATTGTACACTTATTCTAATCTTACAGTCATGCCGTGTTGTTTATGGAAATAAATGAGACTGATGAAAAATAAGTCCTATTCAAATGAACAAGTTCACTGTTATCACCAACACTTTGAGTTTTTCACAATGTATCCTTGACTTTAAGAAATTCCATTAGCACAATTTTATAACAGATGTCTCGGAACATGGTCCTGTGGGGTTAAGGATTCTATTCAGTAAAGTAAGAAATAAAGTTGGTGAGAGATACCCTACAAAAACCTGAATGTTCTCACATCACTGTTGAAATTCTTTCTAGTTGTTTAGTTTCTTAAAATCCAGCATGCTGAAAGAGTTAAGGATTGCCATTTCCAAATTGCCAAAATGTTATTTTTATTATTTGCAGCTATAATCATTTGAGGAACTGTAACTTCAGAGTGGGAGGCTGACTTTCCCTGTGTGCAATAAGTCAGAACGATCTTTCAGAAGAGATATTTCTCCTACGTCAAGGCTGGGAAATAGCCTTGATTGCCAGGGTGGCTGCAGTGAACCAGAATAAACAAACTCTGAGGTGCCTCTTATCTCCCACTGGCTTCCACACTCCACCCTGCATGTACCTTAGTGACAGCCTTAGAATTTACTGTACCAATCCACCTTGTCTTGCCATTCCTTCACAAATCCGTTGTTTTTTAATCTACATGGGGATCTTCAGCAGAGAATGAGGTCTGTTTGCTTGAAAAGTATACATGCATCATACTTACGTCTTCAGACCTCATTCTCTGTTGAAGATCCCCACATATATTTAATTAATAAAAGTAAAAAATTTATATATTAGCTCTTATATTACTTCAGATTTTAGATTCAACCCACTTAAGAATTAAAGGGCATGTAGAGGGGACCCCCACCATTTACTTGCATTTAAACAGTTATGAAACAGAAATTCTCAATGGTGGATTGTAGAATTGAACAGTTCCATTTATTTATTTATTTTTTTTTTTTGATACTGGGAATCAAACTCAGGACCTTGTGCTTGCCAGGCAAGCACTTATGCCACTGAGCTATATCCCCGGCTTTAGTTCTATTTATTCTAAGAGCATGGTTTCCATATTTCTATGTGTGCTGGATTCACTTGCAAGGCTGTTAAATCAGAATCCAGGTCTCACTCCCAGAGTTTCTCAGTCAGTTGGCCGGGGAGGCGAGGTCTGAAAACATATTTCTGATGAAATTCTAGCTGTTATTGAGGCCCCTGGTCCAAGAAGCTCACACTGATAACCACTGCTCTGAAAGAATCACTGTTCACTTTCGTTGGGCACATTTTTGCGGCGACTGTGCTCTGAGTACCTTAGTCATAAGCTCATTTTATTTTCAAAGTAAGTCTAAGACACAGGCATTTCCAGTATTATATTACAAATGAAGAGACTGACACTTGAGAAAGTAAGGCAGCAGGTCAAGCCCCCTGGCCAGTCAGTGGTGGACAAGAACTGAACCCCCAACTCTATATGCAAATGATGGTTGTAACTTCCTGTGGGTGAATTCATCTCCCAAGTTGCCACTTAAACAGAAACTTTGGAATCCTGGGAAAACTTTATTGGTGTGTTTTGTGACTCATTGCCTTGTTTGGAGTTGTTCTTTGTGGAAAGTCATATTTTTAGATAGAAATTTACTTCATTCCCAGCAAATATTTATTAACTATAGGGAAATAGCCAGACCTGCTGACTCATAACAAAAATAAAGAACGTCCACTAGTTTATGGCTTTTAGTTTTGGGAGGTGATGGGGGGAAGTATTGATCAGAATCCACTATAGATCATTTTATTCACTGCCATTTATAGGACTGTGTACAGGGGTGGTCTTCAGAGCTATGTGGAGATTATTTTTTTCAATAGCACAGATGGCTCTGATAAATATTTAAGGCATCTTGGGGAGCAAGAGTATGATCCTGACTCAGGGGAAATTGGTCATGTAAATCACTTTGTTTCAAATGCTTTTGCCTCTGAGCATCTAAAAGGGACACATCTTTTACTGGCTTATTAACTCGTTGCCTGAGTCACAGAAGGCCCAAGTTACAGCTTCATGGCTGACCACACTCTGAGGCTTTTTGATTGCTTGTTTTCCTGGCGCTTTGCCTGTTCTTCTCTCTGTTCCCATAAACATGTAATGAAGTGTAGTGTCCAGCAAAGCACCTCTTTCTATCCCTCTCTCTCCCCCTCTTCTTCTCTCTCCCCCTCTCCTTCCCTCCCTCTCTCTCTCTCTTTCTCTCCTTCTCTCATACACACACAGCAGTTTTTCCTTTTTCATGGGTACATTAGGTAAGAAAGAGGTACGTATTTGGACGCTAAGTATAAAACAACTCCTCTAACCATGGCAATATAATAGGAAGAGGGAGCATCATCATTTATGATCAGGTTTCCCATAGCTCTCATCTCATTCTTGAAGAGAAAACAGTGATATCTTGTGTGCTTTTAATTTCAATGCCAAGTTGTCATATTCAGAGGCATTTTAAACACAGGAGTTTTCTGCTGACAATGTTTCATTATAATCCTAAGTGTAAATGCTGCCCTTTGAAACAAACGATAAAAATTAGCTTTAAAAACAAGCCAAACTGGAACGGGAACCTACCCTTCACCCCTTGAAACTTTATAAAACTTAATAATGATTAACATCACATTGTTTACAGAGACATGTTTCTCTTTGCCAGCCCGATGCCTTTGCCGTCTAAAGGGAGCCGGTTGTGGCCAGAAATGTTTCAAGGTTCTGGAGTTGCAGTTTTCCTACCCTTCGCCCATGTAGCATGCTATAAATTCGACTTATTTTTCATGTGTTTTGTGGTCTCTTTGAACAAACTCCATTCACAGGATTTTTCATCTGTTTTGTTTATTGCTTTATTCTTGATATGTGTAGCACAGCCTGATTCATAGTAGGCATCAAATAAGCACTTTTTCAGTGAATGGATAATAATGCTTCCATGAATGAATGAAATATGTTGGTTCAATATTCATCACCAGAACTGGAAGATAGTTTTGAAAACCTCCACTATGTACAAACATATGTAAGTTGAGGTAAAAGCAATTCCTCTATAACTGTTCTATTTCATAAAGAAAATAAACAAGAAGTGCTGGCTCCTGCTTCTTTCAATATATGAAAAGGCATATTTTTATAACAATGATAAAGAAAACAGGCAACATATATTAAGGTGAACTTTTGTGAAATTCTAGATTATTTCTCCCTCGAGTAAGAAACTGAAAGAGTAAATAAAATTGGAAAGATGCAATAGATATTGTGAAAGGGAAAGAAACTGCTCAAAAGGAAAGAACAACTGGGATGGAGAAAGGAGGAAAGAAAGAAGGAAGGGAAAAAAATATATGTACAAGATAGCTCAGATAATTGTACTACTAATTTCTATTGGTTTATTGAGAGGAACAGTAAATGCTTAGTTGTTTGATCAATCTTGCATGCCTATATCTGGTAATCTGAGCAACTATGAAGATAACAATATGCAATATAACAACCATTGTTAACTTCTTATCATCTTGTTTTGAAATTCTGTATCCTCTTTATTGTTTTTTTAATCCTCTTTAAAATAAAAAGAAGAAAAAAGAAGTCTGTGATTTAATCTGTTCCTTTTCTATTTTCTTCACATTAAAATGAAGTGATATGGATGGAAAAAATAAACACCCTGAATCCTTTCTGGACAATTGAGATAACAACAGCAAAAACAAACAAGTGCTCTCTAACGTATGCCAAAAACATTATGGCATTTAATCATCGCACGGATTTAGAAAGACAAATCACTTGTCACCATATGACAAGGAATCCAAGCAGCTGAGTGGTGAAATACTTATCTATTGCTGCTTCACAAATCATCCCAAAATTTAGCAGCTTCAAACAACAATCACTTTATTATTTCATAGTTTTTGCATGTGGGAAAGAGAGGTCCAGAGGTCTGGTTGACGGCTGTGGAGGAGGAGCGAGTCTGAGCACACTCAGACTCGTCATGTCCTCCGCACACTGAGTGAGTCGCCCTGCCTAGGCTGTCCCGCTCTGACCTCTTACTTCCGCACAGCCCCCCACCTTGGCCAAAAGTACCGCCTCCAAACCACGCCCCTAGCCCGCCTCCATTGCCACGCCTCTAGCCTGCTCAATAAAATGCTTGGTACTTCCTCAGTAAACCGGATCTGCGCCATCAGCCTGGTCTCCAGTGTCTTCTTTGCACTGTGTCGCGGCTTACTACGGGCCCAGGTCCCTTGACCCAAGAAGGTTCAATCTCATCTGCAGAATCAGAAGCAGATTTACTCTGTGTACATGAGCCCCTGGTGAATCTTTTTGAATAATAACTTTCTCTTCTTATGAGCATATGAGCCGGATTAGATTTGGGCCTACTTAAATGCCTACTTTTAACTCAGTGATCTCGCTGAAGGCCTTACCTCAACATTTAATGACATGAACGAGGACGTAGCTGTGGGATCTTATTTAACATGAATTTCTTCTTTAGACACAACCACCTTGTGAGTTAGTGGAAGTTAGGGCTTCATTGTGGAGTATGGGGACAGAGCTCACAAGCTTTCATTTCATCTGATAGACAGGCTGGGGAAAGATGAACTCCTTAAGTCACACATATAATTGTTGGCAGGCCTCCGTCCCTTTGGCTCATAGCTTGACAGTCAGTTCTTGTCACGTAAGTTTCTTTGCAGCCTTCTCAGATGACCTCATGACATAGCAGCTGGATTTTCCCAGAGCAAGTGATCTGGGGTGTGTGGTCCAAGACAGAATACAATGCCCTTTATACCCAAATTTCAGAAGTGACATAGTGTTACTTTTACTATATTCTATTGATCATACCGCCAAACCTGTTAAAATGTGGGACAGGACATACAAGAATATGAATACCAGGAGATGGAATCATTAGTAGTTGTCTTTGAGGTTGTCCATAGGAATTGGGTTAAAAAAAATTCAAACTGAAAAAATCGATACGTTTTTGTAACCTAAATTTTCTGACCAATTACTATAATATGATACTGAAATAGTTTTAGCTACTACAGCAACTAGTTATGTTTACCAAAGAGAGAGTTGAAATTTTTTGCCAAATTTATAAATGTTGCAAATATTAGGGCCTGAGGGTCTGTTCCTCTAAATAAAAAGCGCGAGGAGTTGGTAGAGCAGTTGACTCCAGGCATTTTGCAAGCTATGATAGTTTGAGAGATTTACTCAGTCTCTGTCCCCTGGTGTTCTCAGATGTAAAAGGGGAGAAAGCAATAACATCGGCTTCATGTGATTGCTGTGAAGATTAAATGAGTTAATGCATGTATAAGGATTAAAATAGAGCCTGGCAGGAAGGGCATGCTTAGAAGTATTAGTTGTTTCCTCTTCTTATCATCCAGAAAATAGCACAATATATTCCATAGATACTTTTGTGTGACCCATGGGCACTCTTCATATGAAATTTGTAATAGAGTTTACTATTAAGGGTGGTATTCTCTGGAAGCATTTGCAAACATATGACTATTACAGTTTAAGAGAAATGCCTATTGATTTCGTTGTCACACAACTTGGTAGCATTAAGGCTACAAAGCATATCAGTAGGTCAAGATCATTATTTAAAAAATAGTGTTATTTAAGATACAACAGAAGCAAAAAGTTTGCTTTTTCTCCCCACAAACGAGCTGGATTGAACATGATGCACAGGAAGGGGAGTCAGAGAGAGCAAGTATGGGGAGGGGTTGGGTGCTAGGTAATGAAATAATTTTGACATCAGATTACGTGGTTTGGCTTTCATTGTGCTGTCACTGAGGAAATTTTTAAGCAGCAAATGGATGCCTTCGGGAGACTAATCTGGTGCAACTGTGAAAAGTACTTTGAGAGGGAGGCTTCAGGCTTGTCTGGATACAGGATTTAATAATATGATCTGTGGCTCTATATGAAGCACAGATGAAAGAGAAATTAGTCTCTTAAAGAGATGTGAGTTTAAATTAAGAAACCTCTAGCAGATTAGTAACGCACAGTTCTGGGTGTGTCTGTGGATGTTTGATAATAGGAGACGGAGTGGGCTCCAGTTGCTTCAGGATTTCCAACACAGACTTGCACCAGAAGTGACCCTCCACTGAGCTTCTGGGCCTTTCCCCTTGGACCGGATCCTCCTGTTCCAGGGCTTCCATCTTCCCAGGCTGAGCAGCTACTGGACTCTCTGACTCCAGCACCCAGATGGCCCCTGTGGACTCTCCTGCTTCTGATCCTGTAAGCCTACCTAATAAATCCCCTCCCATAACTATACATACATTTTTTCTATTGATCTTGTTCCTCTAGGGAACTTTAAGAGAAATGGAAAAGCTTCATTTCTAGGCACCATTTTCTTATATGGCATTGGCCTGAGTTCCCTCATATTCCTACACCTTGAGCAATCGTTGTGTCCAGGGTATGGAACTGCTTCTTAGATTTAGTCACTCAGGTCCCAGAGTTACAATGGGAAACATCAATTTCAGTCCAATTCCATTTTACTGTTGCAATGTTTCATGTCTAAATGGACAACAAGAATGAGTATTAGGAAAATGACTGTAAATTTTAAGTGGTGATCCTCATGGTTTAATCCTTATAGTTTGAATGCAATTTAGAAAAAATAAATACAACTATTTCTTTCATAGTGTAACAAGTACTTAAAATTCCTCACTAATCATTCTTTAAACAGACAGTTTTTACCACTATAGTTACTCTTGCTAAAAGTTTTATCTCCAAAGGAAAAAACACTACCACCACCAAAATCTGTGAATACCTCTTAGCCCTAATCTTTCTCACCTTCTTCTTTCTTCCCTCCTTCCCTCCTTCCCTCCCTCCCTTCACTCCATTAACAATTATGCAAGCTGGGGGCTGGGGATATACCTCAGTGGCATAAGCGCCTGCCTGGCAAGTGCAAGGTTGTGAGTTTGATCCCTGGTACAGCAAAAAAAAAAAAAAAAAAAAAAAAAATTATGCAAGCTGGAATGGCAAGGCAAAACTTCTTTAGGAGGGAGGGGGAAAGAAAAGACTAAGAACACTCCTCCTACAACTCTTGTTCCTAAGTGCACAGAGAAAAACATGAGGAGCCTTTATACATCAATAATTTTATTCTCATAACATTTGAGAATCATGATTAAATTTTCCTTTGTGGTACTGAGGATTGAACTCAGGGCCTATGCATGGAGCTGTAAAATTAAAAAGCAGTCCTTTTTAATTTTACTTTTTTTTTTTTTGAGACAGGGTCTTTATAAGTTGCTACATTGCCCAGGCTGTGTTCCAACCACCCATCCTCCAGTCTGAACCTGCCAGGGTGCTGGGATTCTAGCCATGCACCACCACATTTACATATGATTAACTCTTGTTCTTTAGCACATAACTGCTTTTGTTTCCATGGCTGTTCATGTACTTCATTCTGTACGTGTTTTAGGCTTTGCCTGCAGTATCATTTCTTCCATCAGATTATCCTTCCTGGTCATCTGACGGCCTCATCTTCTTCATGCTTTACTCCCCAAGGAACCTTCCTAACATCAGCCACCCCCCCTCACACACCTTCCTGCACTTTGCCTTGAGCAATGTTATTAAACTGTGTCTTTTATTTTTCATTTCGTGTCTGTTAACCCTACTGTTCACTGAACTATTTGAGGCCAGGAGCTAATTTTGCACACCCAGCACGGAACAGACATTTCCTATAACCTTAGTAAGCGGACAAGTCAATGGGTGAATAGAATGAAAACAAAATTCCTGTTTGTATTTGAGTTGGAGGTGTCAGCACTATGTCCTTCTGGAAATTTTAGCTTCATTTTGAATATAATGGACTAGAGTTTGAAAGGCTCTGTTAGTCTAAGTTCCCCAAAGCAACAGAACTTATACGGTATGGCCATTTACTCATTGTCTGCACACGGACTTTGCTCATGTGGTTATGCTGTGTAACAGGTCTCGAGGTAGAGGCTGGACATGTAGGACTGCCGATGGGTAAGTCCAGTCTGAGAGCCAGCAAGACCTCAGCACAGAGAGAGCCCATACTTCATCTGAAGCCCGAAGCAGAAAATAAAACTCAAACTCAAACCCAAGCCAAAATCAACCAAACAAGTAAAAAGCCAGGGTCTTAAATGGAGTCAGGCTGAAAAAATTCTTCCTTATAAATAAGTCTTACTTAGTCTTTCTATTCATTATCTATTAGGTTTCAACAGATCGCAGGTCCACTCATGTTGGGAAGAGTGATCTGTTTACCTGGTTCACTGGTTCAAATGGTAATCTCTTCTAGAAATACCCTCACAGACCCACCCAGGATAATGCTTGAGCAAAAGTCTGGACACCCTGTTACCCAGTCAGGTGGGCATGTAAAATTAAACATCATAAAGACTAAAGTCTGTAGCTAAAGATCTGATAGCATCTTACTGAGGAGAGAGTCAACACCATAGTAATAGGAGTAGGGGTGTAAATCAGTGGTTGAGCACATACTTAGCATGTAGGAAGCGCTGGGTTCAATCACTAGCATCTTCCCCTCTGCCAAAACAAACAAAAAACAAAATACAAAAACTATAATGTTTCTAAGGCCAAGAGAGAATGGCTAGTAAAGCAAGGGAGTGGATTATTCAGAATTTTTACCTAAAGCAAAGGAGACAAGGAAGTCAGTGTTCTCATCCAGAGGGGAAACAGCTCTGTGATTCTGAAGGTCCTTCCAGTTCCCAGACTTCTCTTCTGTCCTCACTTTGGGGATTTGAGACTAGGGAAATGGGAACATTAAGAGAGAAGTGTTATGTAAGAAGACTTGGAAGATTTGAAGTCTTATCATTTACCAGTTGCACTGAAACTACTTATGTGTCAGATTTTTAATTCTGTGCATTTTATTCAAGGGATGTTATTGGCATTCTGTAAGATGAGCTTTTTTGTATTGTTGGGGAGGATCACTTATAATTTGACTTTTTGGAGAAATTTCTTTTCTTCAATTAGAACTATCAGTAAAGATATGAAGAGGAACTTGTCCAAGAACTACCAGGAAATCATAGAATATATGGCACTATGGAAGCCAGAAGAAATAAATGAAGAGGTGGAGGGGTCAGAACACTTCTTTTCCACAGAGAGGTAAAGGACAGTGAGTTTGGAGAGAAGGCCATCATATTCGCTGAGCAGGATATTCAGAGCTGTGTCAGCCAAGGCTTGAAGTCATGGGAAGCTCAGCACAAATTTGGCCCCGATGTCTGCTGTTCTTTCACAGGGTAGCTTCAGTAACCAGGGTATTTAAATTTTTTAATCAGTGGGCAGTTCGAGGACATGAGCAGCCAATGTAGAGGACAGGGGTGAGTGGGAGCTTGTCTGATGATTTGGGGTTGAAGTCTTGCATGGCAGGGATAGATTTAAGGACTAGAGTTTGTCAGAAAGATAGCGTTGAACTACCCAACCGTGGAAGGCCGTTTTAGCAAGGAGACAAAGTCAGAAAATGAGAAAAGGATTTAGGGCAGGATTTTCAAGCCATGCTCCTTGGAGCCTTGGGTCAGAAAAAAGGCAAACTCATGCTGATCTCAGCATCTTCTCGGTTAAACGTCCCTGAAGATTTGCCGTACATGAAGGATCCTGTGGGACAGCTTCTGTCTGCTCCCAAGCTCCCCTCCCTCCTTTTTCTTGCTGCTCTGGCACCTGGAAGGCTGAACTACGAACACCACTTCAGTAGAATGTTTCCATTGGAGTTTGGCCACTGAGAGCATAAGTGCAAGACTGGAGAGAAGGTGTCATTTCTGACTTCTTCCCAGGGGGTTGTCTTGCCCTTTCCCCTTTGTGGCCTTGAGATGCTAACAGTTCCCAGCTTTCTTAGCCCTTGTAATGTCTATATCCCTTGCAATTCCTTTGAAATTGCATCCATAAATTATTCAGTAGCTACTTTACTTCCTCGAATTACCCAAGTTGAATATTCTGTCTGGACCTTGTCTGACACAAGTTCTATGTAAGATTTCATCATATATATAAAAAAGTCACCACCAAGAAAATGATCAGAATCAACACACTAACACAGAGGTTGCTAGACTTTATGTAAAGAGCCAGATGGGACATGTTTTTGGTTTCATGGGTCACACAGCTGCTGTTACTTCCACTCTGCCTCCTACTAGAGACAAAGCAGCCACAAGTAATAAGTAGGTGAATTACTTACTTTATTTCCAGCAACTGCCTGATGGGCCATAGCGTTCTGAAACCAGATCTAGGGGAGGCGGTTTCCCTAGCATCTATGAGAATGGCTCTTAGCTTGGAATGACTTTGCCCTCTAGAGGACATTTGGCAGTGTCTGAAGATGTGCTTGGTTGTAGCTGAATGAGGGGTGTTACTGGCACCTATATGTAGAAACCAGTGATCCTACTGAATATCTCAGGATGCACAAGACGGTGTCTTACAACAATGAGTTGTGTGCCTGAAATATCAACAATGTTGAGGGGGAAAATGGCTGATTCTGAAGCTGTTATGCAGATTGTCAGGGTTTTTTTTGTTTTTGTTTTTGTTATCATCACTGTGGCTTTGTGAAAGGAACCACAGAATTAATTTTACAACTATGAAAGGACCATTAGGAGCTGAGTATATTTTTAATTCTAATTGTAAAATTGTTTTAAAATAATGATCTTAGGAAAATGAGATAGTTTGTGTTTATTGGGAAATACAATATTTTCCTCTGTAATTTTTGCAGTCCTCAAATCATTACTCTTCTTAAGTCACTTTAAATTGCTCTTTTCCCTCCCTAAGTATCTTTTGGGTGGGCAAGGAACATGCTCATGCTTATTTTAGAAAAGTTATGTTTGCCTAGACTGCTGGAACTGTATCTTCTTAAATATTCCTGGCTTGTTTGTTAAAACGATGGACTTGCTGGGGGAAGATCAGGTTGGGTTGCCTGGAATGAATAGAAGGAGTAGGACGTGAGGACTGCGGGTGGGGCGGCTGCTATGGGAATGGGGGTGAGAGGACTTGAAAGAAAGAATACTGAAAAGAGCATGCTTGGTGGCAATGAGAGGGCCAGTGTGCAAAGATGGGATTCGTTGTGGTCTCAGGAGTTAGGAGAGGTTGGCAACATTTTACTGACGGAGAGGAGAAAGAATGACACCTGGGAAAAGGAGTTGTTAAAGAGGTGGGTTGGAGAATGTGCCTCTGAGTTCGCCCTGTTAATTATGTTCTTCTGATTCTCATTTCAGAAAAAGGAAAGGAAGGGATGATTACTCTGAGGCGGACTCTTGTACTGTGAGTTTGTATGTTATCTCAAATCTACTGAACCAGAGCAAAACTGCAACGTTAGTATTCCCTGAAGTGACCCAATACTTCCTTTGATTAATGTCCTTGTTTAAAGACAGGGGACCATGAAACTCTCACCTCCCTCTCCCTCCCCACAGGTTTAACTAGAGGACAGTTTGAACAGCAAGGACACCGGAAGTGTGAGTCTGGATGACATCATCATTTTGATCAACTAAACAGCCTGGTGGTGGCCTTGAAGAGATGCCTAACTTTTGGAAATTACCTTTTTTTATTGCAACAAAAGCTATTAAGTTTAAAAGTCTATAAAGACGAGATAAACAGTCATACAAGCCTTGAGAGATTTCATATGCAATGTGTTAAATGGATTTAATTGCTGTCAGTTAAATATGGTGATGTTAAAATAATGAATATATATTGGCAAAAGTCAAATCATCAACTGATTGATAGTGGATAAAAATTTTGAGATGAACAGTAAATGAAATGTTCCTTGTATGAAATTTGTGGTTCATTTTCTCTGAATCTTCAGAAGGGAATATTTTGTACTTAGAATACTGCAATGGGAAACAACTTTATACCCAGAAAACCTCTTAAAATTGTTTTAGGAGTTCATTTTTGGTAGTAGGCACCTTTTATCATAGTCAACTTCCAGACTGATCATCTTTGAAAGATCATTCTGGAATAATTCTAGTCTTGATTGTCAATGAAAGTGAAATTAAATCTTTTATACATTTGAGTTAAATATTAAATGAAAATTAGAGCAGATTTAGCAGTGTATTAAATACACAGTCTAATTTTTTTTTTGAGACAGGGTCTTGCTATGTAGTTCAGGCTAGCCTCAGACTCATGGCAGTCCTCCTGCCTCAGCCTCTCCTGAGTGTTGGGATTACAGGAGTGAGCCACCATGCCCCACAATACAGTTGAATCTTAATTTTAGCTAATATTTATTAATTCCTATGGATCAAGCAGCGTATTAAACAATTTACATGGACTGCTGTTTTAATTGTTCTGATAAACCAGAAGTATGTGTTAGTATTGTCATCCCCACTTTATATATGAAGAAAATTGAGAGACATAAAGAGTTTATGTGATTAGGTAAGAGTCACTAAGTGATGTTGTTAGAATTTGGACCAAACAGTTTATTTCGAGAGTCTACTTTTAATCACTCTTTTATACTGTTTTATTTTTCTGTATTTTTTGTGGTGTAATTATCTTATTAGAAGATAATTTTTAGGGTATTATGGTAAATTGGATCTTAAGAGCTCAGGTAATAAATCTTGTCTATGATATGAACTAGCTATGTGACATAATTTGCATCTATAAAAGGAAGAATTGTACTGACCGATTTCCAAAATGCTTTGTCTACTCTTATGTGGTGATTCTAAAATAATGTATGGAGCTTTCGTTTGCCTGTGTGATGATTCTTTTACCATATCTTTCAATAAAGGATCATCTTTTTTGTGTTAATCCAGAATAGATACTTCTCAGATTTGCAGAATAATTTCCCAGCCTTCTCTTTGCTTTGGCCCTATCATTAGATGCTTTGTGACACAACCAGAAACTCCAAGCCACCAGAGGAGAATATTGGTTGAATCCTTCCACTGTCACATAAGGGATGTTTTGCAAGCATAAAAAATTTACAGAATTTTAGAACTTGAAACCAGCCATGTAATGATCTAATGTAACCTCCTTACATTTCATGTGAGGAATCTGAAACCCAGACAGGTTCAACAACAGGTCCAAATTAACAGCCGAGCTGAACTAGGATGGTCTGAATTCAGATCTCATGGCTCTCCTGCTGAATCACAATAAGTTCTGTCATCATAGCTTCAGATCATGAAAAAACATCAAACTGCTCCAGTCTGGGTGATGCAGTGGACTAGAAAGACCTCACTGCGAATCTTAGCTTTACTGCTTCCTATGCATTAAACATTAAGGCAATCTAAGATGGATATCTGTATATGCACACATATCAGATGGAACACTACAGCTTAAGTAGTCATATACAGTGCAGCTTGTGTTAGTACTGAACAGCAGACATTTAGTTGTTGAAGTCCAGTAGGAACAGAGCTAAAGACAGCCTCATTTTTAACTGATGCCTTTGCCTAAACAAAAGGCAGATAGTGGAGTGTTCCACAGTAGCTGCGTAGAGGCAAGGAGTGGGGAACTGGTCACTGCGATGATGTGAGGAGGAGTGAAACCAGTTCCAAGGTTCTCCTTCCCCTCTCTCCGCTGCTGCCCTGGGGCCCCACCTTGCAGTCAGTGCTGTGTTCACAGCAAAGGAACTGGCTGCCGAAAACACTTCATCCATCACCCCTGTACTGTCGACTTGAATGTTACCATTGTAACTCTATTTGTACTAACTTTGTAAAATTATTTAGTCATGCAAGGACTACCACCATAGAGTGTATCTCACTTTCTATTACGTATTTCAGCAAAATTGTAAAAAAACTGACAATTTTTTTCTTAAGTTGCTATTTATACATTTCCTTTGAGATATGGAAAATGGGTGTGTATTCTAGTATGGAATATCCTTCTATTTTATTTTATTTTATTTTATTTATTTTTTTTTGAGTCTCTTTTTAAATGGGAGAAATTTTCTTAAACATTCATATGATGGGGGCTGGGGATTTAGCTCAGCGGCAAAGCGCCTGCCTGGCAAGCGCAAGGTCGTGGGTTCAGTTCCCGGTATTGGAAAAAAAAAAAAAAAAAACCAAAAAAAAAAAACATTCATATGATGGCAGCTGCAAGTTTTTATGTATTTGGGGGATATTGGGGAATGAATCCAGGGTCTTCACCCCAGGTCTTTTTTTATTCTTTATTTTGAGGCAGAATGTTGCTAAGTCACTCAGTTGCCAAGGTTGGGCTCGAAAATGTTATCCTCCTGCCTCAGCTTCTCAGAGTACTGGGATATGGGTGTGCACCAGCATGCACAGAAGCCCCAAGATTTAAATATATTAAACAATACCAAATGGTAAGAGATTACTGTCAATTCACAGAGCTTCAAAGTAATTTGTATTTTATTCATCAGAGAAGAATTTACATATGCTTAAAAAGATAACACCTGCAAACATGAAAATAATTTTATGCAAGGGTGGCCACTGCAGCATGATTTTTAAAAGCAAATCACTCAAAACAATCCCAGGTCCACCAATCAAGATTGCTTGAACGCATGATGTTATATTCACACGATGCAGATGAGAGAAAAAATGAAGTTTATTTCTACATATTTCCAGGGACAGTGTCCAGGATGGAGCAAGAATACGTGTGAAAACCCAAACAGAGTTACCATTTATTCAAGAAATGTGTGTGCTATTTTTTTTTGTTTTATTGTTTACCCCCGGGCTATAGAAAGAACAGGATGTAGACAGGGAGAGGATCATGACTGCTTTGAGTAAGCTATTTTAGTACATTTGAGTTTGAAACAAAAGTGTTTTCCATCATTTAAAACTAAACTAAACAGAAAGGTAGAACAAAAAAGAAGAATTTCTAAAAACAAATCAGTCTAGACGCAACCTAATTGTGAGGTGGGTTGGTTGCATAAGCACACAGACAGAATTATTTCAAGCGGCATTAAAACACAGTGAGTTGACTGCGCATTCCTAGGAGATACAAGCACAGGTAAAAGAACTGAAACAATCCCAATAGCTTTCAATAATCACGTCATTAATAATATCAATATTGTTTTTCTAAAACTATTAGATGAATAATACACATATTAACACATATATATTTATGTTTATGCTTTATCCTAACGTGGATGTATAGGTACTGGGATAAATATAAACACGATTGTGTTGATACCATTAGGGATCAAGATTTTTTACTGAGAAGGTATAGAAATATTAAATTTTAAATATTAGTAAAAACTTCATGGCAACTTAGCAACTCAGCAAGACCCTGTCTTAAAGTAAGAAAAGAAAAGGACTAAGGGTATAGCTTAGTGCAAAGGCCCGGGGTTCAATCCTCAGGACTGCTAAACAAACAAAAGAATAAACACCTGGGAGTACTACTAAAAACTTCAAATAAGTTTTATTTTAGTAAATGTTCTAGTTCAGTATCCTGAAGAGCTAGCACCAAGGACCACAGCAGCACAACGGCAATAGCAGCACCTGTGCCAGATGTGGCTTCTGCATCCCCACTTCCCACACTGAGCAATGCGGGCTCCTTGGAGAGGGCTCTTTCAGCTGCAGAGCGAGCACACCAGAATGTGCAGGGAGCACTCATCATACTGGGAAGGAGAGAAGCCAGGAAACACTAGAGCGGTTTTATCAACCGGAACTCAAGGGCCACCATGTAGAGGTGCTCATCATCCAGAGATGGAATGATAATTCTTAATTAGTGAATTCTTAATTCATAATCCAATGAATGTAATCAAACCACAGATGTCTGCAATGGCATTAAAATAATGAGCTATTAGAAACAACCTGCTGTGGTTTGCATTTCAAATGTCCCCGAAAGGCCCACATGTTGAAGTCAGGTGGCCAGCTTGTGGTGCCATTAGAGGTGGGAGAAGCTTTAGAAGGGGGGCTGAGTGGAAGGGATTTAAGTCACTGGGGGTGTGGCCTTGAAAGGGGATATTGAGACCCAGCCCCCTCCTGTGTCTGTTTCCCAGTTGCCATGAAGTCATGGATCTTCCGCCTTTCACTCCTGCAGTGATATATCTGAGGTACGGTGCCATCACAGGCCCAAAGCATCAGGGCCAAGTGACCATGGACTGAAGTCTTGCAACTGTGAGCCAAAATAAACCTTTTCTCCTTTTTATTTATTTATTGTTTGTGGTTGCTGTCATACTGGGGATCGACCCCAGGGCCTTCCCACTAAGGAACATCTTGGCTCTTTTTATATTCCATCTGGCTCAGCCTCCTGGAGTCCTCGGATTACAGATGTGCACCCCCATGCCTGGCTCCTTTCTTCCTTAAAAGTAGATTATCTCAGGTATTTTCATCACAGTGAAGGAAAATTGATTAGCACATAACCTAAATATTCAAAAGTAGCAGTATGTATTTTGTAGGGAACACGTTTAAACCTTGTAGAAAAGAAGATTCTGATTTAGGAAAAAATGTGTGCAATATATTATTAAGTAAAAATTCTCATAAAATATGCATGCAGTATATCAAAATTTTAAAAATATACCTACAAGTATGCATAGAGAGAAAACAGGATGAGCATATATTGAAATATGAATAGTCACTCTATCTGTGGCAAGATTACAGGTGCTTTTTATTTTCTTTTAATTTTCCAATTTCCTATAGCTAACATGTATAATTTTGTGTTTTAATACAAAACATACTGTTAACCTTTATATGTGAAAAATTAACTCAAACACTTAAAAACTATAGACAATACTTCTGCGTCCATTCAAAGATTCAGTAGCCCTGGTAGGAAACTACTGATCTAATTCAGCTTTTAAATTTTTAAAGTCACCAAAATAAGTGAGGTGAGTTGCCTTTTATGGTTTGTGTCTGGATGTTCCCCCAAAGCCTCGTATAGTCATGGAGAGGAGGCTTTTTGGATGTGGCTGAATCTAGAGTTTGTGACTGATTCATGGCCCAATGCTGGGATTATGGGTGAGAGATCTACACTCACCAAGTGTGGGTATCCTGCACAGAATAAGGGACAGAAAGAATCCTCTCTTCCTCTCTTTCCTTGATTGCTTTTGCTGTCTTCCACCACTATGAACAGTTGTCCTCTGCCATGTGCCACCCTGCCTTGGGGCCAGCTGATTGTGGATTGAAACCTCCACAAATTGAGCTAAATGAACACTTTCTCCTTTAACTTGGGTATTGGGTGTTTTGTCTCAGCAATGAGAAAAAAGTAACTAAGACATTGCCCAAGACTATCTTTACCAAGACCCTAACACACATAAAAGCTCAAGGGTAGAAAATGTGATTATATTTTTAAAATCATATTTGTATCACTTTGAAGTTAACCTGTATACTCCATCTATGTGTTTATAGCTTTGTAGTTAATTTCCTAAACCTGGAGAAAAGTGGCAAAATAGGTATAGGTGAATTTACTACGACAGATTAATAAGTAGTTAAAGACTGACCTCTCAGGGTCTCACTATCTGACCAGCAGAGAGTTATTGAAACTGCAATGTACTTCAAGAGCTATTTTCCCTAGGCTGCTATAATTAACTGAGAAAAAATGTGAGGAATAAGGGTATTCCTTATTTTGGAGAAATTGGTCTTAAAGGGCAAACCTTCTCCATAAGGTTGCCACAAACACTGAAATCACTTAATTCTGAGGCAGCCACTGACAAGTGTTTTTGCCGAGAGGGGCGTTTATAGCATGTGCACCAGGCAGGTTCTCATTTTCAGCTGACTGGAAGCATAAACCGAACTTGTATGCAGTGGTGAAGAGACACAATCAGCCACGACGTCCGGTAGTAAAAGGCATCAAATGGCGAAGGGAATTTTCTCTTCAGATCACACCTGTCTTTTGAAAGAAACCCACAGAATGGGAGACAATCCTTGCAAGCTATTCATCTGACAGAAGATTAATATCCAGAATATGTAAAAAAAAAAAAAAAAAAAAAAAACTTCAACAACTTCTCACCAAGAGCTCAAACAATTTAGGGGCTGGGAATTTAACGCAGCGGCAAAGCGCCTGCCTGGCAAGCACAAGGTCATGAGTTCGATTTCTGGTACTGGAAAACAGAAAAAAAACAAAACAAAAAAGAGATCAAGCAATTTAACCAATAAATGGGCAAATGAGTTAGCAGATTCTTCCCAAAAGAAGTACAAATGGCTAATAGTTACATAAAAAATGCTCAACATCTTGATGCCACAGAGAAATGCAAATCAAAATTACACTGGGATTCCATCTCACCTGTGAGAATGATTATGATTAAGAAAAAAAAATAACAAATATTGGTGAAGATATGGGGGCAAAGGAACATTTATACTGTTGGTGGGAATGTAAGTTAGTGCAACCACTAGGGAGATCATTCTTGAGGCTCTTCAAGAAACTAAAAGTAGGACTCTTATATGATCCAGCTATACCACTTCTAGGTATGTATTCGAAGGAATCAAAGTCAGCATATACTAGAGATAGCTACACACCCGTGTTTATTGCAGCATTATTCCAAATAGTCTAGAAGCCTCTCTGTCAATAAATGGATAAAGAAAATTGCGCATTATATATAAATGCATATCTATCTCATATACATTTCATCCATAAAGGGAATAAAATTATGTCATTTGCAGCAACATGAATGGAACTCGAAAGCCTCATGTTAAGTGAAATAAACCATAGTTACAAAGACAAGTCAAAAAAAAAGAACAAGAAAACAAGAAGAATAAAATCACTGCAGTTAAAAACTGAGAGAACAGAAAACTGTCAGATTTTTTTTTTTTGGAGTAGAATGATGAATTCTTTACTAAGGAAGCAAAGGGACTGCCACTATTTTTCCCTTTAACCCCAGAGAGTCCAATTAGAGAGCTTAATCACTTCATCTGCTCTCTTTGTCCTATCTTTTTAACTTTATCAGACTTCAGGTCTGCTCTAATTTTTTTTTATGTTGACCAAATGAAGTTGCAAGGGAAAGAAAAATAGAGGTCTCACACACAGTTAGCCAGTGGTTACCAGGTGCGCAGGGGGTGGACAGCGAGTGCTCAATGGGTTGGGGCTCCTTTTGGGGTGATGAGAATGTTCTGAAACTAGGTAGGGATGATAGCTACACAGCATTGCAAATGTGCCAAATACTATTGAACTCTGCATTTTAAAATAGTTACAGTAGTGACTGTTACATTTTAGGAATGTTCCCACATAAAAAATAAAGTCCTCGAGTTTAACTCATTGGACATGGTATGAAGGAAAATGAAGAAGTGTGGGCATCATGGAAGTCAAAGGAAGATGCAGAGAGAGCAATGGATCATAGAGATTGAACTGGGATCTATGGGACTTCTGGCTCTGAGTTCCAGCTGTAATTTTTTTTTTTTTTTTTTTTTGGTTACTCCATTTTTTGTACTTTCTCAACCCTATATCAGTTTCTACCTTAATTCATCTGTGACTTATGCATACTCATAAACTGTATGCCTGCTAGTCTACTGTAGCTTGGATAGATTAGTCCCCACTGCAGCAGAATGTTTTGTTTTGTATCAGTTTATCTTCTTACTTTGTCTTTGGTTTTTCTGCAGTACCGGGAAACGAACTCAAGACCTTGTGCTTGCCAGGCAGGCGCTGTGCCGCTGAGCTAAATCCCAAGTCCCCTTACTTTGTCTTTGGATGGGATGCACTCTCTCCAATTTTGTGTGTCCTTCTGGATTCCTATTATTTTATATTATTCCTGTTTCACTAATTTCTGATAGTTGCCTGGCCCATGAAAGTGTAACACAGAAGTTCCTTAATTTCTAAGGAAGGTCTACATGCAAAGCAGAATGCTATATAGTGTTTACTTCAAGTGAGGTTTTGCACCACGGACTCTTAAACTGAAGATGAAATGTAAATTGTTAGTTGTAATATAGGCAGGACAAACACTTAAATGACAATACAGACTAAGACTATTAGTAACAAAAGCAAATACAAAGATCCTGTAATAGCACATTCTTTTCTAGTTCTGCCCATTGCTTTGAGATTCTGTTTTAGTGAAAGCAGTTAAAGAAGACAAATACTGTTTGTTAAAAAGCTGGGAAGAAATACCATCAAATCTGTAACTAATAGTGATCAGGGCATACCACTTTATTGTGATGCAGTTTTAGCTTGGGCATGAGGAATGTATCTACATCCACAATGAAAACAACTTTGGCAAAATGAAAAACACACGTTCCTGGATTCTTAACAATTTGGTGGTAACACTCTTGGGAAACAAAACTATTATTTATTGACCATCCTGTAGGCTTTACAGATGTTATTACTGATCCTCACAACTCCCCTGCAAATCAGTGCATAAGAAGAAAGCCTTGATATTTGTGAGGGAACATCTTGAACATTTCCCAAGTCCTCAATCCAAAATACATGCATGTGACAGTTGGCTGACTGAATTGTATTTCTGTTACTAATTGATGTTGCTTGCAGATAGTCCTATGCCACATTTATAAAATAGTTCTGCTATTAGAACTTTAGCTTTATCCCTGATTTCATAGCTATTTAATAAACAAACTCACTCAAATCACTTTGCAGGAAGACTACCCAGGAAGTGAGTACAGGGGAGGAATTGGCAGAGCTGGTGGTCAGCTCAGATCTCCCACGTCTAAGGACTTTTTTCTGGCACATCAACGCGCTATGACTGCCCAGTTTGTGCTTGTGCTTCATATGGTGCTCGGATGAGCACATATTGGTGCAGTGTTTATGGGGAGGAAGTTTATTATAAATCTGAAATTTAAAAAATATTTGAAACTTTTAACTTAATAATATCGCCTCTTAGAAACTGTCCTGCAGAAAATAGTCATAGGATAGTCACAAAAAATTATGCGAATATTAATGTTTCAGTTGTAATGATAAAAACTACAAGGTGGGAGTTAACAATTTGTTTCCGAGCTCCAAATCCACCTTTCTTGTTCCCACTGGGTGTCACTGGAACTGGACTCTGGAGACATTTTTGTTGGCCAGCTGGGAGGATATTCAGCTTCATCAAGAGCGGGCACTGGCCTGACCTTGCTTCTGCTGCACCTTCAGGATATGTGTTCTGAGCAGCAGCTGCTTCCACCCATCCACACCCTCCTAGAGTGGTGAGTCACTTCTGTAGACCTCCCTGGCCCAGCCACTAAAGCCCACCCAGCAAAAGAAGGTCACTCCTGTAAGCCAGTGTCCACATCCACGCCCACTCACTGTGATGAAGTGTTCTCCTACACCAGCACCAGCATATGCTCTCAGTTAAAGTTCTTTGCTACTGCTGACTACTTGTGGTAGGCACTATTTTTTTGAAGTTTGAATTTTTCCCAGGGAAGACTTTTCCTATACCTTATTTGTGCCTCTTATTCCACCCAGAAGTAGTAGCTGTTCTTTCAGCTTGTGATACCTGAGCCCCTGTGAGTCTTTTTCTTACCTCTTTTAGTAGTTAACATTTTTTTAGTATTAAATTTCTTCTGCTCAAATAGTTCTTTTTTCTCCCCCTGAACCATAAATGATCCAGGCATTAAAGGTTTGGCAGAAAGGACTAGTTAAATAAATGAGGGTACATCATATATTGGTATAACATGGTTTGGATTCTCTGTTACTTGTTTGGTGAGGTGACCCAGGCTCTTGAAAGAGTTTTATTTGCCTTCTCCTTTCATGTGGCTTATGGTTATTATAATAGTAGTTGCTTATTTTTAGTATCTTTACAGCCAGCAATTCCAAGAGATGTAGGTTATCTTCTGGATTGCAGACATGTTCTCCCTTGCTTATTTTGTAGAGTAACCGCAAATCATTAAGGAAATCATGGCTTATCAACTCTGCCAAGGAATAAATCCTTTATTTGCTGATTAACTGGCACAAGGGGCCCAAAAATAATTAGTGGATAACTTTGGTTTCCAAGTTTATGGGAGATGTTAGTGTGTTCTTTAGAAGAAATGTCACCCTTCTTTCAAAGAATAAGACACTTTACCCAAGAAAACCTGAGCATTCAAGGACAGATTCTTAGACAGCGAATAGCTGGGTGAAATGGAATTTCTAATCTTAGTTTTTTGAGGAATCTTCATACTGATTTTAATATCGTTGTACTAGTTTACATTCCAACCAACAGTGGAGAAGGGTTTCTTTTTCCTCAGAGCCTTGCCAACATTTGTTCCTGATTTGATGATGACCATTTTTTCTGGGTTAAGGTGGAATCTCAGTGTTTTAATTTGCATTTTTCTAATGGCCGGCAGTGCTGAACATTTCTCCATGTATTAATTGGCCATTTGGACTTCTGCTGTGATGATCTATTCATTTCACTTGGTGATTTGCTGATTGGGTCTTTTATTTTGGGGAAGTGTAATTGTTTTGAGCTCTTTATATATACTAGATATTAGCCCTCTGTCTGAGAAATAGCTGACAAAAATTTCTTCTCATTTTTTACATTGTCTTTCCACTTCATTGGTTGTTTCTGTTGTGCAGAAACTTTTTAATTTGATATGATCCCATTTGTTGCTTCTCAGTACTATTTCTTGTATAACCTATTAGTGACCTTCTTTGCCTCTTTTGATTAGTTTTGGCTCGGAGTCCACTTTGTCTGAATATAGAATAGCTACTTCTGCTTTTCATTGGGCTTCTGTTGCATGTAATATTGCATTTCACTCTTTGATTTTTAGGGTATACATTTCTTTTTGGGCTAAATATGTGTCTTGTATGCAGCATGCTGTTAGATTTTGTTTCTTGATCCATTCTGCCAATGTGTGTCTTCTGATTGGAAAATTGAAACCATTCATATTGAGGGTTATTACTGAAAGCTATTGATTTAGTTCTGTCATGGTTTTATTTTCCTGTTGTTGATTCCTTGTAGTTCCTTTCTATTTAATTGGTCACCCTACTTTGCACATTCATTCTATTAAAGACTCTGTCATTGTTAGCATCATTGTTTCTTTCTAGGATAACCTGAAGTTTTTTTTACAGTGCCATTTTGGTGGTTATGAATTTCTTTAGATACTCTTTATCATGAAAATATCTTACTTCTCCATCAATTTTGGGAGATAGTTTTGCAAGATATATCAGCTTACATTGGAAACTGTCTTCTTTTAGGACTGGAAACACTTCACTTCAAGCTCTCCTGGCTTTTATGATTTGTGTTGAGAAGTCTGCTATAATTCTAGTGGTTCACCTTTATAACATTTGTTACTTTTCTCTAACTGCTTTTGTGATTCTGTTCCAGTATTGGACTTCTGGGATTTTGACTATGATATGCTATGGGGAGATTATTTTCTTATGACTATTATTTGGGGGCACTTCATGACTCATTATTTTCCTACATTTCAAAGTTTTCTGCTATTACTTCTTTAAATAGTTTTTATGCCATTTATGCTATCTTCTAATTTTTCGCTAATTGCAGTTATTCTTAGGTTATTCTGTTTTGCATCATCTAGCAGCTGATGGATCAATTTTTCATGTTTTCTTTTTGTTTTTATGGTATTTCTCATTAATTGGTCTCTGACAATAGCCCTATTTACAGTTCTGATATTCTCTCTTCACATTGGTTACTTCTGCTGCTGTACTTTTGATCTCCTGAATTTCTATTTGAAACCATTTTACAGACTTTAACTTTTTTGATGCTGGTCATTCATATTTTTGCATCATTTAGTTTAGCTCTGATAGCTTTTTACAAGTATTTTCTGTAGACTCAGTGATCATTTTTTTTGGCCCATTATCTGTTTACTTACATCTTCTATGACTTACCAAATGCTTTATCGATCTGTTGTGTCACCTCCTCTGGTATCCCTGTGAATAATTCAGCTGTATGACTTTCAATTTCTTTCCTTTCAGTGCCCCATGGATCACCTTTGGGGGAGTTGGGAGTTTTTGCAGGCATTTTGTTAGCTTGTCTTGAGTCACATGTCTCTGTTTTACTTTTATTTGTGTGTGTATGTATGTGCATGTGTGTGCACGTATATGTGTAAGTTTTTGGGTTAGTTATAATAGAAAGCTTTATTTCTAGTATGGAATCCTTATTTAATGTATGCTTTTCAGTGGTATCCTCTAGGTGTGCCTATCTATTAGCCTTTGCCTCTGTCCCCAACCACCACAGTTTGCTTGGGATGAGGGGTTGCAGCATACTCGGCCCAGTACCCCATTCTCCAGGTTGCAGTACTGTTAACAACCCTAGGGCAGTGAAGATGTTGGCATCCCAAGGAGTCCAGTTAGTAGCAACAGCTATATCACCATGACTGTAGTAATAAAATTAGAGTCAATTATAGTGTCGAAGACAAACTGAATTTTGACAAATTCTAAAGAGAAAAATTTGAGAATATAATCAGTGGGATATGAGAGGGAGGAGAGAAAATCATGATGAGGTTCCCATTGAGGAGTAAAAGGAAATTGATGGTGTTAGAGAACAGCCACAGGAAAGAACAAACAAGAAAAAGAAAAAATAAAAACAGAGCAAAACAACAGTGAATGAAAGAGAGATAAGAAAGAAGAGAACAAAAGTGAAAAGGAGAAAGGAAAAAAGTAGAGAAGAAAACTAAAAGAGAAAAAAGTTTAAAAAAGTGGAAAAAACTGTTGGAAAGACAAAACTAATAAAAAGTAGAAAAATTTTAAAAAATTGAATCTAACAAAAATTTTTCTGTGCTTTTGAATGAATGTTCCTTTGAATGAATGATTTCTTTTGAATGAATGATTCATTTCCAAGATCTGCAATCTTGGGTTCCAGCCAGTCCTGATTTTCTAGCTTTATAGCCTATGGGTTTTTGCTTCCTGTTAGGGGAGGAAAGTTTTATTTCCTAAGGGAGGAAAATTTTATTTAGCTCACAGTTTGTGGTGGTGTCATTCCATAATCAGCTGGCTCCAAGGCAGGGTGGCATGCCACAGGGGACAACAGTTCATGGCAGCAGAAGACAGCAAAAGCAACAAGAGCACAAGAGCAGAAAGTAAACCATTTTTCCTCCCTTATATTGTATGCTGGCTATCTGCCCACACCATCTGCATGCCCTCCTCTTCCACAAGCTCTGGATGTTTACAAAGTGAGGACCCTGGTCCCCTGCTGAGTTAAACTTCTAAACTTCTCGAGCTGGCACAATGTATAACTATTACAGTTGCACATTGTATGGGGGGAGTCTGGCACAGGCCAATTTGCCTTTGTTGGGATGGTGTGCCATGCGCCCCAATCTTTTTATTTTTTGTCGGTCTATGCTTATACAAAATTATGAAGCAGATTTACTTTGTTTCATTTCTTCATGGTCTCTGGGTAGTCTTGTTTGAGGTTTGTATTCTATGAAACTTTTTATATCCCAGAGAACAGCATGGCATAGCTTTGAGTGTCTGATCAGTTCTGGATATGTGTGTCTACTTTTTTCCTTTCCAGAGTTAAGCTGTTATGTGAGAGATCTGACTATTCTGGGCCATCATATGGCATGAACACATACACAGATATAGAGAAATAACACAGCTTTCATGCCCCCCATTATTCATGTTTTCCCAGACTAGGGGACAGTCATTTGATTGAAGAAGACTTGGAGATAAACTCAGCCATAGACACTATCTGACCACAATTGTGTAAGAGACCTAGACAGAGAATTACCTAGCTGAGAGTTTTGGCTTCCAGATTCATAAGTAAAATAAATGATCATTGTTTTAAGTTATGGTTCTAGGGGTGCTTTGTTACAGAGTAATAAATAAGTGATACAGATATCTGGCCAACAGTCTGGAGCTCAGGCGGGAGATCTGGCCTGGAATTACACTTTAGGAAATTCTTTAACAAAGAGGACTTGAAGTCATTAAATGGATCACATCACTAGGGAAATGTACATAGAGAAAGAAAGCTGCTACAGTAGCTCTTTTAATAACAACCCTGGAATGACCATGAAGAAAGAATTATTATTAATTTTTTTCTGGTACCAGGAATTGAACTCTTGCCAGGCAGGCACTGTGCCACTGAGCTAAATCCCCAGCCCCAAGAAAGAATTATTTGCAAGGAGACCAAGAAGGAGTGGATAAGGTGATCTGATGATATTTATGAGATGATGACCAGGAATCCAGGAATGAGAGCATTTCAGAAAAGAGAGTGCTGTCCAGAGTTAAGTGCTATGGAGGGAGGTTAAGTAAGAAAAGACTGAAGTGTCCTTTGGGTTTAGCAACAATACATTTTCATTGTTGGCAAAAACAGATTTCTTACAGGACATGATTGTTTCATTCATAGATCATCTCCTAGTGTATATTTAGTGTTATACTTCAGTCTAGACCTTCCAGTTATACATGTATTGCTGCCTTGATAGATTTTTTATTTCCAGTCTGTCTTTCTAATCACTTTAAGTCTCTTACTGTTCATTTCTCTTACAAGTAAAATAGTTGATCATTTAAGTAGTACCTGTGTTCAGTGTTCAGTGGGGCCTTATACTTATTTCATGGAGCCTCAGTTTAAAGTTATAAACATTTGATGCCTCGCTGCAGGAGGAATAGCTTCTTTCTGAAAAAACTTTTTGTTAGTACCCATGTGCAGTACCTTCAGTTTGCAGTTATCTCAGGGAGTGGGCACATGTATGTGATATAACTTGTTTCTTTTTTAGATCCCTTTCTTTTAGGCTTCCCCTCCCTCCTCCTCTAAGTCCCCTTTCCCCATATTTATTCTTATTGTTATTAATCCTGCACATCTCTGGCATAGAATGTTTAATTCTTTGAGATTATTTGGTCCCTGTAGGTGCCTTACATTTAGTCTACTTATTTCCCTTCTACTTTCCCTCATCCCTCACCATTGGTCTCTTGAATCTCTTTCCTATTTGCAAGAGATCCACCCCCTTGTCTCCTTATATCCATCTTTTATCATTCTATTGGTATTTTGCCTTACTCAATTGAGTGACACTGTATGATATTTAAGCTTGTGTGTCTAGTTTATTTCACTTAATACTATATTTTCCAGGTGCATCCATTTTTCTACAAATATCTCAAACTTGTTCTCTTTATAGCCAAATAATATTCCATTGTGTATAGACACCACATATTCTTTATCCATTTGTCTGCTGATGGGGACACAGGCTCCTTGCAGGATTTATCTGTGATGAATTGTGCTACTATAGACATTGGTATGCACCTATTGCTGGAGTATGATGTTTTCTTTTGGTACAGAAGTCTGGTGAGCATTATTCTAGCCATCCTCTGCTAATTCGTTGGCCTGAGTGTCAAGACTCATCCCAGTCCACTTTCCTGGGAGGCTGCCTGGGGATTCTGCTCATTGAAGCAGAGGTCAAGGCCTCCTTGGGAGCAGTGAATGAGTCACCAGGGAGTTATGGAGGGAAATTCCTCTCCTGTTCATTCTGTGAGGGTTGCTTCAAACTGCTCCCATCTCTTCTCAGAACAAGTCTTGCCCCACTCTCTTCCTTACTTTCTTGTGGTTTTACTGGCATAGGTGTGCAGAGGGAGTCATTATGGCAAAGACAAGAGTTGGGCCTTTACATGAAGGGTTTACATTTTAAAGTACTTGAAATTTATATTTTAAATGTCACTTTTTGCTGGGCATGGTGGCACACGCCTGTAATCCCAGTACTCAGGAGGCTGAGGCAGGAGGATCACTGTGAGTTCAAGGCCAGTCTAAGTTACATCATGAACTCAAGGCTGCCCTGAGTACACAGTGAAACCCTGTCTCAAAACAAAAGAGAAATGTTGCTTTTAGATGACAGACACAGACAAAAATCAGTTATTAGATTTGGAAAGGGACACACGGAATGCATTTTTAGCTTTTATGGCATTCCTGGGCTAGACCTCTGAAGCATCTCTTTGTTCAAATCCTGCAGTTACTTTTTAAATATCATCATGGACATTATTGCATTAGAAAGCATTCTTTTTAGGGGCTGGGACGTTATCAAGGTACTATTATTTTTGAAAATCTGTTTTGCTGTCTTTCATATTTTAGGGTGCCAGAAGTCTCTAAAGCTGAAAAATCCTTGATGCTTCTCAGTATCCTAAAAACCCTGCTTGGGGCTACAACTGTGACCCTCCAGGGAAGGAGCTGTGGTTGTGAAAGATGATCAGAGGTGTTTCCAAGGTTGTAAGGAAGCAATTACTTACTCAGTGCATTTCAGCACCTAACCTTGGACTAGGGACTTTCATACACTACACTAAATCACACAAGCCTGGGTGGAGTGAGCCCTGGACCATGGAATCCCGGGGAGATCAAGCTGTCATCCAAAGGGAAAGCTGTCCATGTGGGACTTACAGACAGCTCATGATGAGGTGTGGGGTAGGGCTAGAAGGAAAAGGATCTTGGCAAATATCTTCTGTACACATACTGTGTCATTCTCATTCGTGTGGACTCTGACTCCTTTCCCAGGTTCATCTGCTTGGCAGATGAATGTGAAATGCTCTTTGTCCTTGTGGGAGGGAGTTTTACACATAAGGTTTGTATGAAATGTGGTGTTCTGAAAAATAGAAACAACTGAAAATCAGAGAGTTTTGCATTGTGTGTGTACATGCACATGTGGAAATGTATGTGCATGGATATGCCTGTGTACCAAACAACACCACCAATTTGAATTTGATTTCCCATTGGCCAAATTTCATATGCTTCTTTGATGTGGCCCAAGTGGATGTATTTTTAGAAATGGAAAGTAGAGCATGTTCCAAAAGTTCTTTTCTTCTGCCATCAGGGATAGTGATATTTTTATTTATAGTAATTTCAGGTTCCCAAATGCCGTCAGCAGTATTAATGGGGCAAACAAAAAAAATTAAGTAGCAGATGATTAGACCATATGTTATTTTACAGAAAACTTTATTTTTGTTGCCTTTAGAAAACATAAAGCTCCTTTTCTAAATTTTGACTAGATCCAATTATTTTCTTATATTTATTTAAAAGGAATATTCTTGTCTTTAATAGCAAAAACATGTGTGGTACAATTGGCCTTTGTCCCTTGGCCTTGATAATGCAAAGAAAAATGTATAAGAATCAGATTCTTTGAATTTATTAATATTTATTATAATAGAAATAGTAGCATTAATTGTTAGTAATTTAAAAATATCTACTTGAATCAGAATTTTGTGCTGGTTATTTTAAGTTTTTTATTAGTATATGTTTGCAATACATACTAAATATATTCATTGTGGAATATTGGTACATATATGGTACCTATTTTGATTCTTTTTACTTTATATATATTATTTCATTTATACTTTTTAATTAATGTACTTTTTGGTACAATTTATATATAGATAAAGATCGCATTCATCATAGGGAATTAGTACCTGTACATGATATAGCTTGTTTCTTATCTTTTGTCCATTCCTCTCCCCTCCCTTCAACTCTTCTTCCTTTCCTTATTTACAAAACTTTGGTCCCATTTTGTAATTCTTTTCTCTTATTTTTCTTTTCCCTTCCTTTCTCTTCCCTTCCTTCCTTCCTAGTTCCCCTTCCCATTTGAACATTTTTTTCCTACTTCACAATATTTATTATACATTTTGGTCTTTATTTACACTTTGGTTTGGGTTTGTCACACCAAAGGAACAATGCTATATTTACACATGTGTGTCAAATTTATTTCACTTAAGAGTATAGTATCAAGCTACACCCATTTACCTAGGAATGTTTCAAGTTTATCCATCTTTATGGCTGAGTAGTACTCCATTCTATAAAAAACACATCCTCTTTATTCATTCATTGGTTGATGGGCATTTGTGCTGTTTCCAAGAGTTAACTATTACAAACTGTGCTGCTATAAACATGAGTGTGAAGATATCACTGTGGTATGCTGCCTTAATTCTTTCAGCAGATAACCAAGATGAGTAATATCTGGATCAAATGGAAACTCCAGCCCTAGTTTTTTGAGGAATCTCCACACTAATTTCCACAGTGGTTTCACCAGTCTATGCTTCCACCAAGAGTGGAGAGGAGTATTTTTTCCCCATAACCCCACCAACATTTGTTATTGGTTGATTTCTTGATGATAGCCAATCTTTCCAGGGTGAGATGGAATCTCAGCATTGTTTTAATTTGAATCTCTTAAATGACCAGTGATACTGAACAGTTTTCCTATATTTATTTGCCATTTGTACTTCTTTATCTGAGAAGTGTATATTCATCTCAGATGCCCAATTTTTAGATTGGGTCTTTGAATTTGGGTGGTCTGATTGTTTTTACTTTTTTATATATCTAGATCCTTTATGTATCTAGGTCCTTTGAGGAACAGCTGTCAAAAATTTTTTCCCACTCTATAGTTATCTCTTCAGTCTGTTGGTGATTTCTTTTGCTGTGCAAAAGCTTTTTAATAAGATGAGATCCCAGTTATTAATTCTTTGTAATATTTCCCATGTGATCAGGGTTTTGTTCATAAAGTCTTTGCCTACCCCTATGTCTCTAAGAGTTCTACTTTTTTATTGTCTAGCAGATTTAGTGTTTCTGTTTTAATATTTAGAACTTTGATCTATTTTGATTTTAGTTTAGTGTATGGTGAGAGACACAGATCTAGTTTTAGTCTTCAGCACATGGAAAGCCAGTTTTTCTAGCATCATTTATTAAGGAGGCTATTTTTCTTCCACTGCAGATGTTTGGGCCCTTTGTCAATGATAAGTTGGCTGAGGATGTTTGGGGTTGTTTCTGTATCTTCTAATTTGTTCCATTGATTCTTGGGCTTCTTTTTGTCAGTATCATGCTGTTTTTATGAGATTTTCCAGGTAGTATAATTTCAAGTCAAAAATTTTGTTGCCTCCTGCTTTGCCTTTGTTGCCCATTTTGTTTTGGCTATTCTAGGTCTCTTCTTTCTTTAAAATTTTATTTTAAAGAGAAAAGAACAAAAGCAAACTAACAAAAACAAAACAACACAAAAACAATAAAAACAATACAGAATTTAAAAATAAAATGAGAGGAAATTAACAATGGTTGTTACATTACATATTGTTATCTTCAGAGTAGTTGCTCAGATTACCAGATATAGGTATGCAAGATTGATCAAACAATTATACATTAACTGTTCCTTTCAATAAACCAATAGAAATTAGTAATACAATTATCTTAGCTGTCTTGTTTATACATATATTTTCCCTCCTTTCTTTCTTTTCTCCTTGCCCTCATCCCAGTTCTTTCCTTTTGAGCAGTTTCTTTCCCTTTCATAATATGCATTCTATCTTTCAGATTTTATTTATTCTTTCAGGCTTTTACACTAGGGAGACAATACAATGTTTACACATGTGGATCTGATCTATATCACTTATGAGTATGGTTTTGAGTTGCACCCATTTGCCTATAAAAGCTTTGAGTTTATCTTTATAGTTGAGTAATACTCCATTATATAAAAATACCACATCTTTTTTTATCCATCTCTCAACTAATAGGCATTTAGGTTGTTCCCAAGATTTAACTATTACAAACTGCACTGGTATAAACATGGGTGCACATATATCACTATGGAATGATGTTTTCAGTTTTTTCAGAACCTGAAATACTTCACTCCAAGCTCTTGTTATTGGTTGATTTCTTGATTTGATGGTTTGTGTTGAGAAATCTGCCATGATTCTGATGGGTTTTCCTTATAGGTGATCTATTTCTTTCCTCTAACAGCTTTTAATGTTCTGTTATTTTGCTGAATTTCTGAGATCTTAATTATTATGTGTCTGGATGTAGATTTATTTTGGTTATGCCTGATTGCAATTGTATATGCCTCACTTCTCTGTATGTCAGATTCTTTTCCATGCTTGGGAATTTTCTGCAGTTACTTCTGCAAATAGTCTTTTTATATCATTCATGTTGCCTCCTGCTCTTTCATTGACACCTATCAGTCTTACATTGTTTTTCTTTGCCTCATCTTGCAGCTGTTGAATTTTTATTTCTTGGTTCCTTGTTATTTTTAAGAGATCTTTCCTTTCACAATCGCTAGCTGCCATGTTGTCTTCAAGGTCTGAAAGTCTATCTTCAGTTTCCTTCAAGCAGTTTTTCCAGCTTTCACTGGAATTTTTAATTTCCTGGATATCTGTTTGAATTTGCTTCATGCATTCTAATTCTTTCTTATATCGTTCCTTCAAGGTTTCTATCATTTTTCTATTCTCTCTATATGTTGTTTTGATATGCTGAGCAATTCATTCATTATGGTTGTCATTTTTTTTTTTTAACCTGAGAGATTATTTCTGACCTGATTTCTTCTGTAGCCTGATGTAGTTGTTTCTTCACTTTAGCTGCTATCATTTCAGAAATTTCAGGTATGTGACTTCCAAATACTTCTATGTCGATGTCTCCTGGACTTGTACTGAGTGAGGTGGAGTTCTGAGATTGCGTTTTAGTCCTTTGTTTTGTCATTTTCAAAGCTTCCAAGGTTCCCTGGGACTCAGAGTTGCTCCTGTGATGGCAGCAGGGGGTAGAGTGCATCTAGGTCTCTTCTCGTTCCAAGTGAATTTTAGAAATGTTTCACTAGTTCTCCAGGGAATGCTATTGATATTTTGATTAGTATTGCATTAAATCTGTATAACAATTTTGGGAGTATGGCCATTTTCCCTATGTTGGTTTGTTCTACCGATGAGCAAAGTATATCTTTCTATTTTCTATCTAAAGATTTTTTACTTCCTTTGTTAGATGGGCACCTAATTATTCCTCTTTTTTTGATGCCATTGTGAAAGGTGTGGTTTCCCTACTCTGTTTCAGTGAGTTTCTTATTTTTGTACAGGAATGCTCTTGATTTTTAAGGGCTGACTTTGTATCTAGCTATGTGACTGAATTTGTTTATTAAATCTAGAAGTGTTTTGAGGGTCTTCTATGTAGCGTGTCATGTCATTTGCAAATAATGATAATTTAATTTCTTCCTTTCTTGTCTTTATTCATTTCACTTCTTTCTCTTGCTTAATTGCTCTGGCTAATGTTTCCAGAGCTGAGTACGAGTGGTGGTTGTGGACAACCTTGTCTTGTTCGTGATTTTAGAGTGAAAGACTTTAGTTTTTGGCTGTTTAGTATGATGTTGGCTGTTGGTTTGTCATAGATGAATTTTATCAGATTGAGATAAAGACAATATACTTGAATTTTCTGTATGGTTTTTATCATAAATGGGTGTTGGACCTTGTCAAATTTTTTTTCTCAATCTACTGAGATGATCATGTGACCTTTGACCTGAGCTCTGTCGATATGATGTATTACATTTATTTATTTGTGCATGTTGAATGATCCCTGCATTTCTGGGGGGAATCCTACTTGGTCATGGTGTATAATCTTCTTGATCATTTGCTGCATTCTATTTGTCCTATTTTATTGAGAATTTTTGCATTTATGTTTATTTGGGAGGTTTGCTTGCAGTTCTTTTTCTCATTGGAGCCTTCTTTAGTTTTGATATCAGGGTAATATTTAATTCCAGGAATGACTATGAGAATATTGCTTCTCTTTCCATTTCATTAAAAAGTATAGGGGTAAACTATTTGATCTTCTCTAAATTTCTTGTAGAATTCAGCAGTGAATCCATCAGGGCCTGATCTTTTCTTTGATGGTAGGTTTTAAAACTAAACCTTAAATTTCACTGACTAATATTGGGTTATTTAGAATTTTTGTGTCTTGCTTCAGTTCTGGTAATTTATATGTATCTAGGAATCTGTGTATTTCTTCTTTGTTTTCCATCTTATTAGAATATAGGTTTTTGAAGTAAGTATTGATGATCTTCTGGATTTCTGTTGTGATTTCACCTGTTTCATTCTTAATGCTTGGATTTGAGTCTTTTCTTGTTTTGATAAGGTTTTATAAGGGTTTATAAATTTTATTTTAATCTTTCAAAGAACCAACTCTTTAATTCATAGATTCTTTGTATTATTTTCTTAGTCTCAACTGTATTAATTTCTGCTCTTACCTTTATAATTTCCTCCCCCACATGAGCTTTGATCTTAACTCCATCTTCTTTTTCTAGAAGTTTGAAGTTCAACATTACATTGTTTATTTGAGCTTTGTCTGTTTTCCTGATGTGACTTTACTGCTATATATTTTCCTCCTAGGACTGTTTTTCTTGTATTCCATAAATTCTAGTGTATTGTATCAGCATTATCATTTAATTGTAGAAACTGTGCAATTTCTTCTTTAATTTCATCCATGACCCATTGATTGTTCAGGAAGGTATTATTTAATTTCTATGGCATATATAATTTTTGTGGTTTCTTTTGCCATTGATTTCCAATTTCATTGCATTATGGTCTGATAATATGCATGGATACTATCAATTCTTTTGCATTTACTTAAGCATGTTCTATGAGCTAGTATGTGATCTGTTTTGGAGAAGGTCCCACGCACAGCTCAGAAGAATGCATACTCTGATATCATGGGGTAGAACACTATAGCCATCTACTAAGTCCATTTGTTGACAGATTTGGTTCAGTTCTAATATTTCATTGTTGATATTTCATCTAGCTGATTTATCTGTGACAGTGGACTACTGAGGTCCCCCATTATAATTGTGTTACTGCTTGTCTGATTTTTCATGTCTGTTAATATGTGTTTTATACAGTTGCTGATATTTGGTGCATATTTGTATATGCTATTTCTTCATTTTGGAGTTTTCCTTAGCAAATATGTAGTGGTTTTTTTTGTCTCTTTTGATCAGTCTTGGCTTGAAATTTATTTGTGTCTTGGTTACTTTTTTTCTTGCTGCTGGGACAAAATACCTGATGCCCAAAATTAAGGAAGGAAAGGTTTATTTCGCTTACAGTTCGTGGAAGTTTTAATCCATACTTGGCAGGATTATAAGGCAGAGTGGCATGTGGCAGAGAGCTTCAGCTCAGGGTGGCAGCCACAGCTAAGCAACAACTAACTTACACTGGGGCGGAATGGGGGAGGAATGCCCCCAAGCAGCTTCTTCCTCTACCTTACATAAGCAAACTATCCACCCCAGGGCGGGTGTAGCTCTCACACCCACAATTATTCAACTCTAATAGCCTGCCCCATGGCTGCGTGAGGCTTTGGAGGGGACACATAGACATAAACCACAACATTTCACCCCTGGCCCCTCAAAGACTCATGCCCATCCCTTCACACAAACAGCATTTAGTCCATCTGCAAGAGTTGCCAGCGTCCTAACAGTTTCAGCATTGCTGATGAGTCCAAGTCCCAAGTCTCCTCCGAGATGTAAAGCAAACTCAGCTGTGACAGTGCCCCCCTACAAATGAAAAGTTAAACACTTCCAACATTCAATGGCACAAAATAAGCAGTACCATTTCAAAAGGTACAAACAGGGGGACACAGAGCATTGGGACCAAAGCAAGTCCAAAATCCAGCAGGGCTAACATTATGTCCTGTAATTCCACATGCGGCATCTGAAGCAACTTGTGGCACATTGTGAGCTCCAAAGGGCTTGTATGAGTCCACCCCTGTGGCATTTCTGGTGGTTACAGCTTCCACAGCTTCTTTGTTAGGCCTGCTTTGCTCCCTCCATGCAGTTTCCCTTAGATCATCCACAGTCCTGGCTTTTCTAAACTTCTGAGGTCTCCAGCACACCTTTGCTTCACACTCACAGCCTCACACACTGCCCTCTCAGGGGCACACTGCCTGGCCCCCCAGGCTTTCTGAAATCTGGTTGGAAGCCTCTTAAACCTCAGAACTCCTGCATTCGCCATGCACTTAAAGCAAGGGCCACGTGGATGATGCCAAGGTCTGCTGCCACCTGGAGCAGTAGCCAAGCTTTCCTCTCTCTTGGCCACAAGGGTCGAGTGCCTGGATTGCTGGACACTCTGAATCCAATTCTGAGAAGCAGATTTCCTATGCTGCCACCATTCTGTAACCTGGGGCGGCCGCCGCTGCCATTCTGGAACATGGCGCTCAACAGCTTTCTCCTCAAGGCAAGGTCTTTCACCTTTGCCGTTTTGAGGCTGCAAAGGGTGGAGACTTGCTGCTTCTTGTGATGCCCTCAGGCCATCTTTTCTATTCTCCTGTTCCTTCTCAGGAATGGAGATCTCCTCAGCCTTATCTTTGCAGTCCAAAGCATCATTACTGGAGCTTCCTTTTTGGCCAAACTCACAACATTTTAAATCATCCTGCTGGGCTCTTTGTTCTTGATTCTCAATATAAATCTGGCTAAAAGCCTTCAACAATAGGCATGCCACTTCCCCAACATTTGACTGCCTTGAAATTTCTTTTGCCAGATTAATCAGTCTGCTGCCACCCTTAATCTCAGTCTTAGGCAAAGTCTCTGGACATGAGCAAGATGCAGACAAACTTTCTGCCAAGCCATAACACACATCATCTGGAGTCCAACAACCAATGCAGTCCTTCTTCCCAGCAGAAACCTCCTGAACCCGGTCTTTACCGG
>NW_004955434.1:555510-573591 GCF_000276665.1 Chinchilla lanigera | reverse complement strand
TTTTATTTAGCTCACAGTTTGTGGTGGTGTCATTCCATAATCAGCTGGCTCCAAGGCAGGGTGGCATGCCACAGGGGACAACAGTTCATGGCAGCAGAAGACAGCAAAAGCAACAAGAGCACAAGAGCAGAAAGTAAACCATTTTTCCTCCCTTATATTGTATGCTGGCTATCTGCCCACACCATCTGCATGCCCTCCTCTTCCACAAGCTCTGGATGTTTACAAAGTGAGGACCCTGGTCCCCTGCTGAGTTAAACTTCTAAACTTCTCGAGCTGGCACAATGTATAACTATTACAGTTGCACATTGTATGGGGGGAGTCTGGCACAGGCCAATTTGCCTTTGTTGGGATGGTGTGCCATGCGCCCCAATCTTTTTATTTTTTGTCGGTCTATGCTTATACAAAATTATGAAGCAGATTTACTTTGTTTCATTTCTTCATGGTCTCTGGGTAGTCTTGTTTGAGGTTTGTATTCTATGAAACTTTTTATATCCCAGAGAACAGCATGGCATAGCTTTGAGTGTCTGATCAGTTCTGGATATGTGTGTCTACTTTTTTCCTTTCCAGAGTTAAGCTGTTATGTGAGAGATCTGACTATTCTGGGCCATCATATGGCATGAACACATACACAGATATAGAGAAATAACACAGCTTTCATGCCCCCCATTATTCATGTTTTCCCAGACTAGGGGACAGTCATTTGATTGAAGAAGACTTGGAGATAAACTCAGCCATAGACACTATCTGACCACAATTGTGTAAGAGACCTAGACAGAGAATTACCTAGCTGAGAGTTTTGGCTTCCAGATTCATAAGTAAAATAAATGATCATTGTTTTAAGTTATGGTTCTAGGGGTGCTTTGTTACAGAGTAATAAATAAGTGATACAGATATCTGGCCAACAGTCTGGAGCTCAGGCGGGAGATCTGGCCTGGAATTACACTTTAGGAAATTCTTTAACAAAGAGGACTTGAAGTCATTAAATGGATCACATCACTAGGGAAATGTACATAGAGAAAGAAAGCTGCTACAGTAGCTCTTTTAATAACAACCCTGGAATGACCATGAAGAAAGAATTATTATTAATTTTTTTCTGGTACCAGGAATTGAACTCTTGCCAGGCAGGCACTGTGCCACTGAGCTAAATCCCCAGCCCCAAGAAAGAATTATTTGCAAGGAGACCAAGAAGGAGTGGATAAGGTGATCTGATGATATTTATGAGATGATGACCAGGAATCCAGGAATGAGAGCATTTCAGAAAAGAGAGTGCTGTCCAGAGTTAAGTGCTATGGAGGGAGGTTAAGTAAGAAAAGACTGAAGTGTCCTTTGGGTTTAGCAACAATACATTTTCATTGTTGGCAAAAACAGATTTCTTACAGGACATGATTGTTTCATTCATAGATCATCTCCTAGTGTATATTTAGTGTTATACTTCAGTCTAGACCTTCCAGTTATACATGTATTGCTGCCTTGATAGATTTTTTATTTCCAGTCTGTCTTTCTAATCACTTTAAGTCTCTTACTGTTCATTTCTCTTACAAGTAAAATAGTTGATCATTTAAGTAGTACCTGTGTTCAGTGTTCAGTGGGGCCTTATACTTATTTCATGGAGCCTCAGTTTAAAGTTATAAACATTTGATGCCTCGCTGCAGGAGGAATAGCTTCTTTCTGAAAAAACTTTTTGTTAGTACCCATGTGCAGTACCTTCAGTTTGCAGTTATCTCAGGGAGTGGGCACATGTATGTGATATAACTTGTTTCTTTTTTAGATCCCTTTCTTTTAGGCTTCCCCTCCCTCCTCCTCTAAGTCCCCTTTCCCCATATTTATTCTTATTGTTATTAATCCTGCACATCTCTGGCATAGAATGTTTAATTCTTTGAGATTATTTGGTCCCTGTAGGTGCCTTACATTTAGTCTACTTATTTCCCTTCTACTTTCCCTCATCCCTCACCATTGGTCTCTTGAATCTCTTTCCTATTTGCAAGAGATCCACCCCCTTGTCTCCTTATATCCATCTTTTATCATTCTATTGGTATTTTGCCTTACTCAATTGAGTGACACTGTATGATATTTAAGCTTGTGTGTCTAGTTTATTTCACTTAATACTATATTTTCCAGGTGCATCCATTTTTCTACAAATATCTCAAACTTGTTCTCTTTATAGCCAAATAATATTCCATTGTGTATAGACACCACATATTCTTTATCCATTTGTCTGCTGATGGGGACACAGGCTCCTTGCAGGATTTATCTGTGATGAATTGTGCTACTATAGACATTGGTATGCACCTATTGCTGGAGTATGATGTTTTCTTTTGGTACAGAAGTCTGGTGAGCATTATTCTAGCCATCCTCTGCTAATTCGTTGGCCTGAGTGTCAAGACTCATCCCAGTCCACTTTCCTGGGAGGCTGCCTGGGGATTCTGCTCATTGAAGCAGAGGTCAAGGCCTCCTTGGGAGCAGTGAATGAGTCACCAGGGAGTTATGGAGGGAAATTCCTCTCCTGTTCATTCTGTGAGGGTTGCTTCAAACTGCTCCCATCTCTTCTCAGAACAAGTCTTGCCCCACTCTCTTCCTTACTTTCTTGTGGTTTTACTGGCATAGGTGTGCAGAGGGAGTCATTATGGCAAAGACAAGAGTTGGGCCTTTACATGAAGGGTTTACATTTTAAAGTACTTGAAATTTATATTTTAAATGTCACTTTTTGCTGGGCATGGTGGCACACGCCTGTAATCCCAGTACTCAGGAGGCTGAGGCAGGAGGATCACTGTGAGTTCAAGGCCAGTCTAAGTTACATCATGAACTCAAGGCTGCCCTGAGTACACAGTGAAACCCTGTCTCAAAACAAAAGAGAAATGTTGCTTTTAGATGACAGACACAGACAAAAATCAGTTATTAGATTTGGAAAGGGACACACGGAATGCATTTTTAGCTTTTATGGCATTCCTGGGCTAGACCTCTGAAGCATCTCTTTGTTCAAATCCTGCAGTTACTTTTTAAATATCATCATGGACATTATTGCATTAGAAAGCATTCTTTTTAGGGGCTGGGACGTTATCAAGGTACTATTATTTTTGAAAATCTGTTTTGCTGTCTTTCATATTTTAGGGTGCCAGAAGTCTCTAAAGCTGAAAAATCCTTGATGCTTCTCAGTATCCTAAAAACCCTGCTTGGGGCTACAACTGTGACCCTCCAGGGAAGGAGCTGTGGTTGTGAAAGATGATCAGAGGTGTTTCCAAGGTTGTAAGGAAGCAATTACTTACTCAGTGCATTTCAGCACCTAACCTTGGACTAGGGACTTTCATACACTACACTAAATCACACAAGCCTGGGTGGAGTGAGCCCTGGACCATGGAATCCCGGGGAGATCAAGCTGTCATCCAAAGGGAAAGCTGTCCATGTGGGACTTACAGACAGCTCATGATGAGGTGTGGGGTAGGGCTAGAAGGAAAAGGATCTTGGCAAATATCTTCTGTACACATACTGTGTCATTCTCATTCGTGTGGACTCTGACTCCTTTCCCAGGTTCATCTGCTTGGCAGATGAATGTGAAATGCTCTTTGTCCTTGTGGGAGGGAGTTTTACACATAAGGTTTGTATGAAATGTGGTGTTCTGAAAAATAGAAACAACTGAAAATCAGAGAGTTTTGCATTGTGTGTGTACATGCACATGTGGAAATGTATGTGCATGGATATGCCTGTGTACCAAACAACACCACCAATTTGAATTTGATTTCCCATTGGCCAAATTTCATATGCTTCTTTGATGTGGCCCAAGTGGATGTATTTTTAGAAATGGAAAGTAGAGCATGTTCCAAAAGTTCTTTTCTTCTGCCATCAGGGATAGTGATATTTTTATTTATAGTAATTTCAGGTTCCCAAATGCCGTCAGCAGTATTAATGGGGCAAACAAAAAAAATTAAGTAGCAGATGATTAGACCATATGTTATTTTACAGAAAACTTTATTTTTGTTGCCTTTAGAAAACATAAAGCTCCTTTTCTAAATTTTGACTAGATCCAATTATTTTCTTATATTTATTTAAAAGGAATATTCTTGTCTTTAATAGCAAAAACATGTGTGGTACAATTGGCCTTTGTCCCTTGGCCTTGATAATGCAAAGAAAAATGTATAAGAATCAGATTCTTTGAATTTATTAATATTTATTATAATAGAAATAGTAGCATTAATTGTTAGTAATTTAAAAATATCTACTTGAATCAGAATTTTGTGCTGGTTATTTTAAGTTTTTTATTAGTATATGTTTGCAATACATACTAAATATATTCATTGTGGAATATTGGTACATATATGGTACCTATTTTGATTCTTTTTACTTTATATATATTATTTCATTTATACTTTTTAATTAATGTACTTTTTGGTACAATTTATATATAGATAAAGATCGCATTCATCATAGGGAATTAGTACCTGTACATGATATAGCTTGTTTCTTATCTTTTGTCCATTCCTCTCCCCTCCCTTCAACTCTTCTTCCTTTCCTTATTTACAAAACTTTGGTCCCATTTTGTAATTCTTTTCTCTTATTTTTCTTTTCCCTTCCTTTCTCTTCCCTTCCTTCCTTCCTAGTTCCCCTTCCCATTTGAACATTTTTTTCCTACTTCACAATATTTATTATACATTTTGGTCTTTATTTACACTTTGGTTTGGGTTTGTCACACCAAAGGAACAATGCTATATTTACACATGTGTGTCAAATTTATTTCACTTAAGAGTATAGTATCAAGCTACACCCATTTACCTAGGAATGTTTCAAGTTTATCCATCTTTATGGCTGAGTAGTACTCCATTCTATAAAAAACACATCCTCTTTATTCATTCATTGGTTGATGGGCATTTGTGCTGTTTCCAAGAGTTAACTATTACAAACTGTGCTGCTATAAACATGAGTGTGAAGATATCACTGTGGTATGCTGCCTTAATTCTTTCAGCAGATAACCAAGATGAGTAATA
Source organism: Chinchilla lanigera (assembly GCF_000276665.1). Lineage (NCBI taxonomy): Eukaryota > Metazoa > Chordata > Mammalia > Rodentia > Chinchillidae > Chinchilla > Chinchilla lanigera. The sequence continues at coordinate 568,615 of NW_004955434.1, read as the reverse complement.
TCTGGATCAAATGGAAACTCCAGCCCTAGTTTTTTGAGGAATCTCCACACTAATTTCCACAGTGGTTTCACCAGTCTATGCTTCCACCAAGAGTGGAGAGGAGTATTTTTTCCCCATAACCCCACCAACATTTGTTATTGGTTGATTTCTTGATGATAGCCAATCTTTCCAGGGTGAGATGGAATCTCAGCATTGTTTTAATTTGAATCTCTTAAATGACCAGTGATACTGAACAGTTTTCCTATATTTATTTGCCATTTGTACTTCTTTATCTGAGAAGTGTATATTCATCTCAGATGCCCAATTTTTAGATTGGGTCTTTGAATTTGGGTGGTCTGATTGTTTTTACTTTTTTATATATCTAGATCCTTTATGTATCTAGGTCCTTTGAGGAACAGCTGTCAAAAATTTTTTCCCACTCTATAGTTATCTCTTCAGTCTGTTGGTGATTTCTTTTGCTGTGCAAAAGCTTTTTAATAAGATGAGATCCCAGTTATTAATTCTTTGTAATATTTCCCATGTGATCAGGGTTTTGTTCATAAAGTCTTTGCCTACCCCTATGTCTCTAAGAGTTCTACTTTTTTATTGTCTAGCAGATTTAGTGTTTCTGTTTTAATATTTAGAACTTTGATCTATTTTGATTTTAGTTTAGTGTATGGTGAGAGACACAGATCTAGTTTTAGTCTTCAGCACATGGAAAGCCAGTTTTTCTAGCATCATTTATTAAGGAGGCTATTTTTCTTCCACTGCAGATGTTTGGGCCCTTTGTCAATGATAAGTTGGCTGAGGATGTTTGGGGTTGTTTCTGTATCTTCTAATTTGTTCCATTGATTCTTGGGCTTCTTTTTGTCAGTATCATGCTGTTTTTATGAGATTTTCCAGGTAGTATAATTTCAAGTCAAAAATTTTGTTGCCTCCTGCTTTGCCTTTGTTGCCCATTTTGTTTTGGCTATTCTAGGTCTCTTCTTTCTTTAAAATTTTATTTTAAAGAGAAAAGAACAAAAGCAAACTAACAAAAACAAAACAACACAAAAACAATAAAAACAATACAGAATTTAAAAATAAAATGAGAGGAAATTAACAATGGTTGTTACATTACATATTGTTATCTTCAGAGTAGTTGCTCAGATTACCAGATATAGGTATGCAAGATTGATCAAACAATTATACATTAACTGTTCCTTTCAATAAACCAATAGAAATTAGTAATACAATTATCTTAGCTGTCTTGTTTATACATATATTTTCCCTCCTTTCTTTCTTTTCTCCTTGCCCTCATCCCAGTTCTTTCCTTTTGAGCAGTTTCTTTCCCTTTCATAATATGCATTCTATCTTTCAGATTTTATTTATTCTTTCAGGCTTTTACACTAGGGAGACAATACAATGTTTACACATGTGGATCTGATCTATATCACTTATGAGTATGGTTTTGAGTTGCACCCATTTGCCTATAAAAGCTTTGAGTTTATCTTTATAGTTGAGTAATACTCCATTATATAAAAATACCACATCTTTTTTTATCCATCTCTCAACTAATAGGCATTTAGGTTGTTCCCAAGATTTAACTATTACAAACTGCACTGGTATAAACATGGGTGCACATATATCACTATGGAATGATGTTTTCAGTTTTTTCAGAACCTGAAATACTTCACTCCAAGCTCTTGTTATTGGTTGATTTCTTGATTTGATGGTTTGTGTTGAGAAATCTGCCATGATTCTGATGGGTTTTCCTTATAGGTGATCTATTTCTTTCCTCTAACAGCTTTTAATGTTCTGTTATTTTGCTGAATTTCTGAGATCTTAATTATTATGTGTCTGGATGTAGATTTATTTTGGTTATGCCTGATTGCAATTGTATATGCCTCACTTCTCTGTATGTCAGATTCTTTTCCATGCTTGGGAATTTTCTGCAGTTACTTCTGCAAATAGTCTTTTTATATCATTCATGTTGCCTCCTGCTCTTTCATTGACACCTATCAGTCTTACATTGTTTTTCTTTGCCTCATCTTGCAGCTGTTGAATTTTTATTTCTTGGTTCCTTGTTATTTTTAAGAGATCTTTCCTTTCACAATCGCTAGCTGCCATGTTGTCTTCAAGGTCTGAAAGTCTATCTTCAGTTTCCTTCAAGCAGTTTTTCCAGCTTTCACTGGAATTTTTAATTTCCTGGATATCTGTTTGAATTTGCTTCATGCATTCTAATTCTTTCTTATATCGTTCCTTCAAGGTTTCTATCATTTTTCTATTCTCTCTATATGTTGTTTTGATATGCTGAGCAATTCATTCATTATGGTTGTCATTTTTTTTTTTTAACCTGAGAGATTATTTCTGACCTGATTTCTTCTGTAGCCTGATGTAGTTGTTTCTTCACTTTAGCTGCTATCATTTCAGAAATTTCAGGTATGTGACTTCCAAATACTTCTATGTCGATGTCTCCTGGACTTGTACTGAGTGAGGTGGAGTTCTGAGATTGCGTTTTAGTCCTTTGTTTTGTCATTTTCAAAGCTTCCAAGGTTCCCTGGGACTCAGAGTTGCTCCTGTGATGGCAGCAGGGGGTAGAGTGCATCTAGGTCTCTTCTCGTTCCAAGTGAATTTTAGAAATGTTTCACTAGTTCTCCAGGGAATGCTATTGATATTTTGATTAGTATTGCATTAAATCTGTATAACAATTTTGGGAGTATGGCCATTTTCCCTATGTTGGTTTGTTCTACCGATGAGCAAAGTATATCTTTCTATTTTCTATCTAAAGATTTTTTACTTCCTTTGTTAGATGGGCACCTAATTATTCCTCTTTTTTTGATGCCATTGTGAAAGGTGTGGTTTCCCTACTCTGTTTCAGTGAGTTTCTTATTTTTGTACAGGAATGCTCTTGATTTTTAAGGGCTGACTTTGTATCTAGCTATGTGACTGAATTTGTTTATTAAATCTAGAAGTGTTTTGAGGGTCTTCTATGTAGCGTGTCATGTCATTTGCAAATAATGATAATTTAATTTCTTCCTTTCTTGTCTTTATTCATTTCACTTCTTTCTCTTGCTTAATTGCTCTGGCTAATGTTTCCAGAGCTGAGTACGAGTGGTGGTTGTGGACAACCTTGTCTTGTTCGTGATTTTAGAGTGAAAGACTTTAGTTTTTGGCTGTTTAGTATGATGTTGGCTGTTGGTTTGTCATAGATGAATTTTATCAGATTGAGATAAAGACAATATACTTGAATTTTCTGTATGGTTTTTATCATAAATGGGTGTTGGACCTTGTCAAATTTTTTTTCTCAATCTACTGAGATGATCATGTGACCTTTGACCTGAGCTCTGTCGATATGATGTATTACATTTATTTATTTGTGCATGTTGAATGATCCCTGCATTTCTGGGGGGAATCCTACTTGGTCATGGTGTATAATCTTCTTGATCATTTGCTGCATTCTATTTGTCCTATTTTATTGAGAATTTTTGCATTTATGTTTATTTGGGAGGTTTGCTTGCAGTTCTTTTTCTCATTGGAGCCTTCTTTAGTTTTGATATCAGGGTAATATTTAATTCCAGGAATGACTATGAGAATATTGCTTCTCTTTCCATTTCATTAAAAAGTATAGGGGTAAACTATTTGATCTTCTCTAAATTTCTTGTAGAATTCAGCAGTGAATCCATCAGGGCCTGATCTTTTCTTTGATGGTAGGTTTTAAAACTAAACCTTAAATTTCACTGACTAATATTGGGTTATTTAGAATTTTTGTGTCTTGCTTCAGTTCTGGTAATTTATATGTATCTAGGAATCTGTGTATTTCTTCTTTGTTTTCCATCTTATTAGAATATAGGTTTTTGAAGTAAGTATTGATGATCTTCTGGATTTCTGTTGTGATTTCACCTGTTTCATTCTTAATGCTTGGATTTGAGTCTTTTCTTGTTTTGATAAGGTTTTATAAGGGTTTATAAATTTTATTTTAATCTTTCAAAGAACCAACTCTTTAATTCATAGATTCTTTGTATTATTTTCTTAGTCTCAACTGTATTAATTTCTGCTCTTACCTTTATAATTTCCTCCCCCACATGAGCTTTGATCTTAACTCCATCTTCTTTTTCTAGAAGTTTGAAGTTCAACATTACATTGTTTATTTGAGCTTTGTCTGTTTTCCTGATGTGACTTTACTGCTATATATTTTCCTCCTAGGACTGTTTTTCTTGTATTCCATAAATTCTAGTGTATTGTATCAGCATTATCATTTAATTGTAGAAACTGTGCAATTTCTTCTTTAATTTCATCCATGACCCATTGATTGTTCAGGAAGGTATTATTTAATTTCTATGGCATATATAATTTTTGTGGTTTCTTTTGCCATTGATTTCCAATTTCATTGCATTATGGTCTGATAATATGCATGGATACTATCAATTCTTTTGCATTTACTTAAGCATGTTCTATGAGCTAGTATGTGATCTGTTTTGGAGAAGGTCCCACGCACAGCTCAGAAGAATGCATACTCTGATATCATGGGGTAGAACACTATAGCCATCTACTAAGTCCATTTGTTGACAGATTTGGTTCAGTTCTAATATTTCATTGTTGATATTTCATCTAGCTGATTTATCTGTGACAGTGGACTACTGAGGTCCCCCATTATAATTGTGTTACTGCTTGTCTGATTTTTCATGTCTGTTAATATGTGTTTTATACAGTTGCTGATATTTGGTGCATATTTGTATATGCTATTTCTTCATTTTGGAGTTTTCCTTAGCAAATATGTAGTGGTTTTTTTTGTCTCTTTTGATCAGTCTTGGCTTGAAATTTATTTGTGTCTTGGTTACTTTTTTTCTTGCTGCTGGGACAAAATACCTGATGCCCAAAATTAAGGAAGGAAAGGTTTATTTCGCTTACAGTTCGTGGAAGTTTTAATCCATACTTGGCAGGATTATAAGGCAGAGTGGCATGTGGCAGAGAGCTGCAGCTCAGGACGGCAGCCACAGCTAAGCAACAACTAACTTACACTGGGGCGGAATGGGGGAGGAATGCCCCCAAGCAGCTTCTTCCTCTACCTTACATAAGCAAACTATCCATCCCAGGGCGGGTGTAGCTCTCACACCCACAATTATTCAACTCTAAAAGCCTGCCCCGTGACTGCATGAGGCTTTGGAGGGGACACATAGACATAAACCATAGCAACTTGTCTGCAAATAGAATTGCTAACCCTGCTTTTTTCCTAGTTCCCTTTGCATGCAGTATTGTTTTACATACTTTGACTTTCGGTATAGAATTTATTCTTTGTATGCAACAAAGTTTGGGATCTTGTTTCTTGATCCATTCTTCCCATCTGTTTCCTTTGACTGGTGAATTGAGACCATTTACATTGATGGCTGACTGCAAAGCTTATAGTCTTCCAACTCAAGCTAACTATTTGCCCCTCCAACCTTGGCAAGTATCACTTGATGATATTCACTTCTACTAATAAGAGACAGCTGTGTTTTTCATTTGATGCTCTCCATATTCAAAGAACCATTTACTGAGTTTCTACTTTCCTCCAATCCCTGTGATGAATGAACAAAATCTAGAAACAAAATTGAAGGATCTTTGCCATTAAGGGACCCATGGAGTAGTAGCACAGCCTACTGAGAAATTGATTATGATGCAGAGTTTTATATGTCATGACAGAAGGAAAAATATAGTACTGGATCCCAAAAAAGGCCACAGGGTGTGTGTGTGTGTGTGTGTGTGTGTGTGTGTGTGTGTGTGTGTGTTTGTGACCAGGTGAGGGACATTTTAGACAGAATCAAGGGGTTGGGAACATATGATTTATGTAAGAAGCCACTAATTTTTTGGTTTAACTGGAAAATAGTGGCTATGTGTAGCAGAGTATGAGAAATGAGAAAAAAGTCCTTAAAATGATAAAATTAGGTGTAAAATCACTTTTCGGAATAATCATAACCTTTCAAAATTTCCTTGATAAGAGAGATACTTTCTTTCTGTTTTTGAGTAATTGTCTTTTAAAGACACAGTGTAGTAATCATATTTTCCTGAAGAAAAAATATAATTAGGTCACAGTTATGGTATACATAGGTCTTGCTGGTAATCAAAATAAAGAAAAACATTTACCCTAACCAAAGAATAAATGTAAGAATAATGAATATGTATAAGAATAAGCTGAGATGAGCATATTAGTGTTTTGTTGATTGGTCCATGAGTTGGTTCAACACTTTTATAAAGCTATAAATGTACATAGGAAGATATTTAAATGTTTCTGCCCTTTGTTTCAATAGGGCTAGTTTTGGAATTCTATAATAAGAAAATTATTATGACTTTTTTTACAAGCTTTTTTTTTTTGTTTACTGGTGAATCATTAGAATCAGCCCAAAAAAGCCATGATACATCACACTGATGCAACTTAATGTATCATTAAAAATTATGTGTATAAGTAACATTTAAGAAGCCTTTAATACAATTCTAGTTTAAAAAGTAGAATGCTGAAATATCCATTAATATAAGATCTACAGAATATACTTGCATATACATCCTTGTAACATTAAAAATTAAAAGCAACACTTTAAAATAATAAAGTAAAACCCTATACTGAAAAAAAATGTAGTGGTAGTTATGTAGTGGTAGTTATGCTTGAATGTAGTGGTAGTTATGTTTGAAAGCTAACAGTATCAGTAATTTATTTCTACTGTTATATCTTTTCTCCATTTTCTTTAGTAATGTTTTTCGCTTCACAAATAAAATTTGGTAATTTTTAAATTTTTTAACTTTCATAAATGAAAATCAATTAAAGTTACTAAATATTCTTATTAATGAATGAGAAAAATGGATTATAGCATTCAGTCTGTGTGTGTGTGTGTGTGTGTATGTGTGTATGTGTGTGTGTTCTGACATCTGGCAAACTATTCTCAAATCTATAGCAGCAAGTGGATAATTCTTTTTAAAAATTCTCAATATTGGCAAGAGATCTCCTAGGGTATCTCTGCCGAAATGGAATGAGATCTTCTGCTTTTGACTTTCTAGAAAGATAGGTAGCATAATTTATGATCAACGTTATACAAATTACTACAATGTAAGTACAATCTACAAAATACTACAAGATCGCATAGGTAGTATGAAATTTTACCTTGTGAACTATATCTTCTGGGTACAATGCCCTGAATCTGGTCTTACACCCAAGTTGACTACTTTAATAGTCATTTTCTCAAGGCTAATATTTCTTTTAAAAAGCTGGTTTGTTGAGTGAAGCAGTCACAGTTCTGTGGTACTCTCCTGCCCACATGCTTTGTCTGCTTGGGATTACTAAATCTAGATGTCTCTTGTGTACAGTTGAACAGTCATAAAAAGGCATCTGTGAAGCCTTTAAAAAAGAGGTAGTGTGCAAGATGACCTGAAACAGGAGCATGGAGCTGCAAACAGAAGATGAACTAACAGCAAAAGCCAAGAGGGTGATATGCAGATGGATGTAGAAGGGATACTGCAGAGAGGTAAGGAAGTGAAGTAATATAAAAATAACACACTAGTGTTAGGGTTATAGATTGGAGCCCACTCTGAAGGCGTTTTCCTGGGACACAGCATGAAGGACAAGGAGCTGGACATGGAGGTAATGGATGTGGAGGGGAGAATGGAGCTAAGAGTTACTGTGAAACCTTAGTTCTATGAAACCAAAAAGATAATACAAACAGGACAAACATTAAAGATGCAATGCACTAGAATAACCTTTCAAAGAAAAGGTGAAAATATGCAGATTGAGTGGGTCACAAATTCCAATAAAGTGCATTAAGAACAAAAATATTACAATGAGATTCTTTCTTAAAAACACATTAGGCTGAGTATATAGCTCAGTGGCACAGTACTTGTCTGGCAAGTGCAAGGTCCTGAGTTCAATTCCCAGTACCAAAAGAATTTAATTATAAGGTTCTGAAAAGCTAAGCATTTAGGCAATAGAAAAAACTTTCCAATGAAGGAGTCAAAATTAAACTCTAATTTTTTTATATAATATCAAATTTTAAAAACTTCAAAATATATCTACAAGTTTTGCAAGTAGATTATGATGCAAATATTTAAGATCAGAAAAGCTCCCATTTCATTGGTAAAGGTAATAGAAAGATGTGGTAAGGGGCTAAGGATATAGCTCAGTGGCATAAGCGCTTTCCTGGCAAGCACAAAGTCCTGAGTTTGATTCCTGGTACCAAAAAACAAAAAAGAAAGATGTGTCTTAGAAGCAGGAGCTGTCTATTCGTGTATAATTTCTGTAAAGAATAAGATAAATATAATAAAATAAAATGGGCTTTCATATGAACTTAAGTCAAGAGATGATTCAAAAGAATATTAGGAATAAGAATGCTAACACTTAGAAGGAGAGGTGGTTTTTCTTACTTAATTTGTTCACCAAAATAATGGATCCAGTATAACCTGATCTATTTTTCTTGCCTAAAAGGAAAGACTGGCTCCACCTTTCCTGTTTTATTTTCCTCCTTTCATACTGTAGAAAATTTATATTTTTTAATGGATATAATACTTGTATGTACTTCTGGAGTACAGTATCATTTAATACATATACACAAATGTGGAATGATTAAGTCAAGGCAAGAAAATATATTTTGGGTAACTTATTATTTACTTAACCTGTCCAGTAGACTGTGTTGTCATACTGGATGACTTTTTTGTTAAGACAGGTTAAATACAAGCTCATACTACACGCCTAGGCCATTTAAAATGATATGGTCTTATTCATAGACTCATAGATGTTGCTAAGCATTCTACAATTTAACAGACGCCCCCACACAAATAATTAGTCAGTCTAGTGAGTGAGGTGGTGCACATCTATAACCCTAGCACCCTGGGAGGATGAGATAGGAGGATGGCAAGTTCAAGACCAGCCTCAGCCACTTAGTGACTTAACCAGATCCTATCTCAAAACAAAAAGTAAAAAACCAAACCAAAGCAAAACAAAACCTACTAGAGATGTAGTTCATTGGGAAGGTACTAGGTTCAATCCACAGTATCAAAACCAAAGAAGTAAAAGCCAACCAACCAACCAACCAAACAAACAGAATTCAGCCTGAAATGTCAATAGTGCTGTAATTGAGAAACCTGGCTCTAGACAGGGAGCAGAGAATTTCTACTAATTTTTTTCAATTAACCAATCACTTTCTGTGACCTACTTTTTCCACCCAGTTCCCTGAGTTTCTACAGCTTCCCAATAGTGCCACTAGCTGGGGACTAAGTCTTTCATATGGGAGCTTTTGGGGACTTTTCCAATCCAAACTAAAGCAAAGTATGTCAGCCAATGTGTTTATGTTCTAAAGTTCTGAGATTTTACAAAGCCATATTATTAAAACATCCATTTCTTTCAAAACCTATTTTAAATGCCTACTATACAAAAGCGTCATGAAGAGGTGGCTTTGCTGTGAGTGCTTGCTACACTTTGGATCTGGAGCATCTCTCAAAGGCCCATGTGTTAAAGACTTGGTCCTTGACTTGCCATTATGGGGAGGAGTGGAACCTGTAAGAGGTGGGGTTAGTGAGAGGAGGTGAGATCACTGGGGGCATGGCCTTGAAGGGATATTGGGTTCTTGGCCCCTTCTGTCTTTCACTCTTTTCTTCTGTCCACCATGAGGTGAACAGCCCTACACTGTATGCTCCCACCATAGTGTATTGCGTTTCCACATGTCCAAAGTAACAAGGTCAAGCAACCATTGACAGAACCCTTTGAAACCATGAATTGAAATGAGCAATTCCTCCTTATGAATTAATTCTTACATATTTTATCACAGAGATGGAAAAATAACAGTGTTGGACCTCTGTTTTGCTTAACTAATCCTTTCTTATGTTCTTTATCTTTCACCTTGATAATCTAAGAAGTGAAAATCCTCCCTGTGATTCTGCCCTGTTTCTATCTCCAGTTCTCCAAACTCCTCAGTGTGTTTTAGCTTTTGTTTTATTTTTTGAGACAAGGTCTCACCTTGTAGTGAAGACTGGCTTTAAACTCACTAAGTAGACCAGGTTGATTTTGAACTCACAGCAATCCTCCTGCCTCAGCCTCCGAGTGCTGGGATTACAGGCATGCATCACCATTCCCAGGACTTCAGTGTGTTTTCGATGCATTGTTTTAGCAATTTCACAGTTTGAATGCTGTATTCCTCTGAACTATTCAATTTTTTAAAGTTATCCTCTCCATAGGTAGCTACAACCATTCAACTCTTACTCATTCTTCTAATGTGTGGATAAAAACTATTATGACATTAGACAGTTTCATTTCAAAGACCATTGAGAGTCCTACATATCCAAAGTAGTTAACAGAATCTGCTTCTTACCCATCATTTGGTGAGTTAAGTTAGGCATGTTTATTCACAATTTGTCTGAAAACATCTAGACAATTTTACTAAAGAATCTTAGAAATTCAATGGCAAAAATCTCCTTTACTCTCAGTTGTTTAAGCCACATTCTTGGATGTGCTTGATTCCGCACAAAAATCTGTAGAACTAGAAAATTACAACAGAGTGAATATCCCCATAATAAGGAATTAGTGACATATTCCTGATATTTTATAAGGACTAAGACAGTGCAGCACAGAAGTGGCTGCCTACTAAATTTTAAAGTGGAGTTTGAGGCAATGCTTTTGAATATCTATAATGTTCAGTGTTCTCCAGAAGTAGTTGAGTGTTACACATACTTCTCCCCTTCCTAAAATCCTCATTTAGATCTCAGTTCAAATGCAGCTTATAAGGTCCTTTCCTATTCGCCTATTTAAAACACATACTTTGGGGCTGGGGATTTAGCTCAGCAGCACAGCGCCTGCCTGACAAGCATGAGGTCATGAGTTTGATTCCTGGTACTGGAAGAAAAACAAAAATAAAGCCAAAACTAAGCAAAAAACAATAAAACACATTCTTTCTCTCTGTCACCCATTAATAGCATTGCAAGCCCTCTGTCCTATTCCTCTGTTTTATTTTCTATTTAAGAGAATCACATTTATTTACTTACACAGTCATCTATTATCCCCAACACACTATAAAGTCTGTTTTCATTGCATTCATAACTGAAGGCCTGGAGGTCAGTTTTGAATCTTTGCTTTGCTGTCTCCTACAGTTCTTAGGCACTGGCTAGTCCTAGCTGTTCCAATGCCAAGTGAGGCTTACACACTGCAGTCTTTCCCATCCACGCTGCCATGGAAACCCACCGGACTTCAGCTGTCCCACTGCACTGTACCCCTTCTCTGATCTTTATGGAGAGGGGAACAAGGAAAAGTTATGAAAATATAGATCATATTGTTTGTTGATTTGCTTAAATGGGGCCTAGATTATGTGGCTTCTCTATCATATTTCCAGAATAAATAAACAGAAAGAAAGAAATTAGGAGAAAGAATAAATTGTCAGAAAGTCTCCCTCAACTGTGTATTACTGACATGACTGGTAACAATTGGTTAAGATCACAGAGCTGCTGCACATCAAAGTTGGGATCAAACCACATATTTTCTGAGAACAATCAAGGGTTTATTTAAGGGAAATATTCTAGAATATATTTTCATTGCTTTTCTTCTTTTATTTTATGAAAAAAGGTGAAACAAAATTTCATGACAAAATAATAGGAGAATAACAACAGTTAATACATCACATGTTGTTATCTTTAAAGTAGTTGCTCAGGGTATAAGATATGGACATAAAAATTTCTCCAATTGATACTAGCACATGCCTTCCTTTTTAATGGTCTAAGAGAAATTAATAGTATAACTGACTTGCATTCTTTCCTTTTCCCTACTATCCTTTGCCCTTTCACCCATGATACTTCCTTTTTCCTTTTGAACAATTTCTTCCCATTTCATCATTTCTATTGTACAATTTAGATTTTCTTTACTCTTTCAAATTATTGCACAAGGGAGACAATATGATATTTGCTTGTGTGAGTCTGATTTATTTCACTTATGAGTATGGGCTCAAGTTGAATCCATTTACCTATAAAAGTCTTAAGTTTATCCTCTTTATGTCTACGTAGTTCTCCATGTATAAAATACCACATCTTTTTAATCCATTCCTCAGTTGATGGGCATTTCATTTGTTTCCAAGATTGAGCTATCATAAATTGTGCTGTTATAAACATGGGTGCACATATATCACTGTGGTACGATGTTTTTAATTCTTCTGGGAAGATACCAACACAGGGACCACCTGGGTTGAATGAGACCTCTAATCCTAGTTTTTTGAGGAATCTCCACACTAATTTCAACAGGGTTCTACCAGGCTACATTCCTTGAAATAGTGGAAAAGATTTCCTTTTTCCCTATGGCACCTGCAGCGTTTATTAGTGGTTGATTTCTTGATAATAGCCATTCTTTCTGGGGTGAGTTAGAATCTCAGTGTTGTTTCAATTTCCATCGCTTGGATGATCAGTGACGAACATTTTTTCATATATTTATTTTCCATTTGTATTTCTTCATCTGAGAAGTGTGTATTCATCTTAGATGCCCATTTTTGAATTGGGTCTTTGAATTTGGGAGGTTTTTTTTTTTCAATTCTTTATGTGTCCTAGATAAAAGTCCTTTGTCTAAGGGAAAATTGGCTAAAAGTTTTCCCACTCTGTGGGCTATCTTTTCACTGTGTTAGTGATTTCATTTGCTGTGCAAAACTTTTACAATAAGATGAGATCTCAGTTGTTGATTCTTTGAAGTTTTTTCCTGTGCAGTCTGGGTTTTGTTCATGAACTCTCTACCTACACAAATGTCTTCAAGATTTCTAACTACTTTCTCTTTTAGTTGATTTAGTGTTTCTATTTTAATATTTTGATACTTGATCCATTTTGACTCTAGATTAGTTCATGGTGATAAACATGGGTCTAGTTTTAGTGTTTGGCATGTAAAGAGCCAGTTTTTCCAGCACCATTTATTAATTTTTTTTTTGTCTTTTTGAGATAGGGTCTCGCTATGCAGTTCAAACTGGCCTTGAGCTCTCTTTGCAGTCCAGGCTGGTCTAGAACTCGAATCGATCCTCCTGCTTCAGCCTCCTGAGTGCTGGGATTATAAGTGTGTGCCACCATGCCTGGCAAGCAGCACCATTTATTAAAGAGGCTATCTTTCTTCCAGTGAATATGTTTGGCCCCTTTGTCAAAGATAAGGTGGCTGAGTATGTTTGTAGTTATTTCT
>NW_004955434.1:552532-553435 GCF_000276665.1 Chinchilla lanigera | reverse complement strand
TTGACATTTCTTTTTTTTTCTTTTTACCTGAGAAATTATTTCTGATCTAATTTTCTTTATAGCCTCATGGATTTGTTTCTTTACTTGGTTGCTATCATTTTTTAAAGTACACTGTGTGTCTTCCATTTCCACTATCTTGTTATATCCTAGACTTGTTTTGGGTGGCCTGGAGGTCTAAGGTTGGATTGTGTTTCTGCATCTTGGCATTTTTCTGTTTTAAATTATTTTCTTTCTTTTCTGTGTCGATCCTTGTAAGTTTTTGCAGTATGTAACCTTATCACTAGTATTGAGGCCTCTCTAGGTATGGTTTGCTCTTCAGGTATGTCTTCTGTGTGTAGGAGGTTCTTGGCTTGTGTCTGTCCCAAGATCCTACCTTTCCAATTAGTTAAGCATGAGATGTTGGTATCTGTTTGGCTCAGTCCCCAGTCCTTTGGTTCTGGGTGTGGTGAGGTTATTACCCCAGAATTTCCCAGTTATCCTCACTTACAGAAGTGAGGATAACTGATTAAAACAGATATAACATCCTAGTTAAAGTAGTATAATTAGCCATAAAAATAGAATCAAGTAGAGTTTAGAAACTAACAAACTGTGGTAACCATTAATTTGTACCTTTACCCATAGGAGCAAAAGTCACAATTATATTACAGAACCAATTTAAATGGGGAACTTGTAGGCAAAGTGTTTCCCTTTGGTGGAGTGATTTTACCCTGTGGTGGGGTAATTTATGAAAGATATTGGATAAACCAAAGATAACTGAAAAAAAAGTAAAAGCCTGACTGGAGGACAAAGAATGATCATGCAAGCTTTGGGAAACTAGAGAAGAGGACACAAGAGAAAGAATGAAGTTACTCTTTCATTCTTCATAAGCAAGGGATTATCTGAAGTTGGTCTCTGGGCTTGGGG
>NW_004955434.1:521599-552159 GCF_000276665.1 Chinchilla lanigera | reverse complement strand
CTCCATGCCCTGATCTTGCACAGGCTCAGGATGTATACAAAGTATGGACCCTGGCCCCCTGCACAGTCACTCATTTAACCTTCTAAACTTTTCACACTGACACAGTGAACAACATCCTGGAGCAAGAAAGGCATGTCCTTTTCACCCTAGGATGTAGAACTGCTGAGTTACTTAGGTAAGCTTCTAGACTCCTCAAGCTGACACAATGTATCAACCATAACACCCCACCTATCTACTTCTATTTTGTCTGTCTTTGTTCCTAAGCACAACACTGCTTTATCTAACTGACCATCAGTAAGCTGGTATTGTTACTGCGGCTTCTGACAGTTTCACACCGCTAGTCCCACCTGTCCACCCTGTGTACCCTGGCTGGGGGCCCTACTGTGTGTGGCTGATATTCCTGCAGGTCTCTGTGTCTTCCTGCATAGTTCACTTGGATCCCAGCAGGTGTGATGGGAGGGGCTTGTCTCTGGGTCTTCCCATGCAGTTCACCTGGATCCCAGCAGCTGCTGGTCCCTTTCTGTCTTCATTGATTTTCACTCCAAAAGATGAGTAGCATTTTAATTTACTTTAATACACAATAATTTCTATTCTGATTAAAAATTAATATTTGCTGCTGAAGACTGAATTATTGAAGTGTGTAGACAAATAGAAAATAATTTATAGAGGCTGGGTATTTAGCTCAGCAGCACAGCCCCTGCCTGGCAAGCACGAGGTCATGAGTTCGATTCTCAGTACCAGAAAAAAACAAAACAAAAAAAATGAAAATAATTTATAAATTCATCATGTATGAAATTTTTACTATAATTTTTGTTTTCTTTTTTTTTTTTTTCCTCCGGTACCAGGAACAGAACTCACGACCTTGCACTTGCCAGGCAGGCATTTTGCCGCTGAGCTAAATCCCCAGCCCCAATTTTTGTTTTCTTTGTTGTTATATTTTACACCATAAGTACACACTTATTTTTATAATTAGAGAATATGTAATGCTAATAGATAAAACTACTGAAAATTTTATTACTGGGAACTAACTGATGGTGATATTTAATGTAATTCATTCTAATCTTCTGCAGATTTTTTTTTCTCTTGTGATTTGTGTGATAAATTTTAATAATGTATGGGAAGGTGTTTTAAAGAATGTTAACCATAGATGTAAAAAATTTGACCTCATAATTTTAAACATGGTCCACACTATTAAGAAGTACAGGACAATTGGCATGCTACTCCTAATCCCTTGGATTTTTATAACAACCCTTTAAGAACTTCAGAATGCTCACATATTCTTAGAAATTTCATTATTTTTTAGACAAATCATTTTAAAAAGGAAAGATAAACTTTACACGGGACTTCGTATTAGATAAAGATAAGAATGCACAACTATTCTCTTTAAAAGTCATACACTTTTTCTATGGATTTTCTATGCAGATATATATATATATATATGAAGTAATTTATAGATGTTACAACTGGTGTTTACATATGTTTGCATATTCACTTATGTAAAATGTACACTTGAAATTTGTTTTATTTCCTCTACATTTGTTTTTATAGTATGCATTCTTACCACATACATGGGCAAATAAGTTAAGAGATCTCTAAATGTAAGTTATGCTTTCTTAATTAAACAAGAACTGTGTTTATTTTAAAATAACATGTCACACCCAGGTTGCCTTCAAATATAATTTAATTTCACATCATCTACATTTTAAGATGACCAGTTTCATCGCTCATCTCTCTTAATTCTTTAAGTACTATCCTTCCCTACAATGCCAACAACCAAGTTCAATACCAACTGACACCAAAATAATTTTTAAAAATTCAAAGAACCAATTTCATAGACCCATTTTCAAAAGGATTGTGCCACTGACATATACTAATAATAAAATATATTTCTGATATTGTCAATTTAAAGCTTGATTAGCTTCCTTCCTTCCTTCCTTCCTTCCTTCCTCTTAGGGAATAACCATTCCATCAACTCAAAAATAGCCTTGGAGTCTGTTGTAGTCAGGGTTTGCGAGGAAAACAATACAGGACACAATTTATAGGATTATTTTGTAATAGTCACCCAAAGAATCATATACAAAGAGAGTGCAGGAATTCTGTCCACACACTAAAGACCCCAAAGAATCCAGCTGAGGGCCTGGATTCCATGACAATGTCCTGCATGAGTCCAGCTGAGAACCTAGAGCCCCCAGCCATGCCCCCAGAAATCCAGCTGGAGGCCTAGGGTCCACAACAATATCTCATACAAATCTGTTTCACAGATCTGCACTGGGAAGGCCCAAAGGTCACTGGTGGAATCTGGAAAGTCTGTGCCAGTGGGATGAAGGATCTGTGCTAACAGGCTGAGGGATCTGCACTGGAGCCAGGAAGTGACACTCAAAGTAAGGACCAGAGCTCCTCTAAAAATTACTATAGCCATCTTCAGCAACAGAGAGGTCCCGAGCTCCTCTGATGATAACAGCCCAATTCATATCAGGAAAGCCGGCATGACAGTCTCCTCCAGGAGAACCAACAGCCCCAGAACCAGCAGCTCCCAATAGCACCCCTTCTTCTTCTCCAGTTCTCATTTTTATGTTTTTAGCAGCAATACTCAGGTGGGCCCTCCACACCCAGCACCATGCTGATTCAGTTCAGCTGGGTGTTACAAATTGCCCATCAGCTGACAATCTACCTCAGAGTCTGATTATGACCCTCTAGTATGGTCCATCTTTTGCTGCTGTGATTTGTCTACACACCCTGCTCCCAATTAGATATTATAATTTGGAATTGTACTTCTCTCTGTCACCTAGGTCATTACAACAATGTCAAACATTGTACATTCATCATATCAGAAACAGTCCTCTTCATTATCCTCCTTTACAGAAAGCTCAGGGATGGCTCCAAAAGTTCCTGAATTTAGTACCAGTCACATAATTTGTGGAAGTTGCTACAAATTGAAAGTGCAGAAGAGTGTTGTTATGGTTTGTGTGTAAATGTCCTCCCAAA
The DNA here is from genome assembly GCF_000276665.1 of Chinchilla lanigera. Taxonomy (NCBI): domain Eukaryota; kingdom Metazoa; phylum Chordata; class Mammalia; order Rodentia; family Chinchillidae; genus Chinchilla; species Chinchilla lanigera. Next base: position 549,174 of record NW_004955434.1, on the reverse strand, counting down.
GCCTCATGCAGCTACTGGAGGGCTTCTAGAGTTTATGATTGATTCATGGTCCAATGTTGGTATTATGGATGTGAGTGCTACACCCACCCTGGGGTGCATAGTTTGCATACAATGTAAGGGAGGGAAAGAGGCTGCTTGCCCTTCCTCCTCTATTTTGCTCTTATTGCTTTTGCTGTTTTCCATCGCTATGCATGTGCCACTCTGCCTTGGAGCCAGCCAAGTATGGACTGAAACCTCCACAAACTGTAAGCTAAATAAATCTTTCTTCTTTAATTCTGGGTGTCAGGTATTTTGTCTCAGTAATGAGAGAAAAGTAATGAAGACAAGTGCTTTGCTAAAAAGTTATTGAAAACTTCAAGATGACAAAGTGGAGAATTTCATGGAGCATAGAGTCCCTGTATCACTGGGACCCTGTGTGAGTTAGATGGATTTTGTATCTGCACAGTTGGCCTTGCTTAGATCTTTCATCTATTAGTCTTCATTTTCTTTTCAATTAAAAATTATGGACTACTATTTGTGTGTTCCATTCTAATAGGCAACTGTATAGGCTGCATAGGCTGGAGAACAGATCATGATAGTAAAGGTGCTGATACAAGTTTAAGGCAGGGACTTACCTCAGTTATCACTAGGGATGGGACAGATAATGTGCCATGATCAGTACATGCCTGCAAAGAAACAGTTGCCTCTTTTGCCATCGAGGATTTTTGCTGTGTCAGAATGTAGATATATTATCAAATCTTTTTAAAGAAAAGTAGAAACAATATATACATGAAACTTTATTTTTTGCTGTCAATTCAGTATTTTAAAAGGCTCAGTATAGGCAAAGGAAAAACAACAATAGCTCAAGGTTAAAGTAAGAAGTGTCAGCCTCGTAATATTTTATTTCTGATCAAATTTATTGAGATACAATTCATATACAGTAAATTCACTATTTAAGTGTACAGTTTTGAACAACACCTACACTTGTAAAATAACCACATGGGGAAGGTACAATACAGTTTCTATTATTCCCTCCAAATTCCTCTGTGCCCCTTTCTAGTTAATTCCCCCAGTTTTTATAGTAGCTATAATTTTGTCTTTCTAGAATGTCATATAATTGTAATCATTCTGTAGATTTTTTTTGAAATAGGCTTCTTTTACTCAGTATAAGCAGTTTAAAATTGATCATGTCACTGTGTGTACTGGGGTTGTTTCAAAGAAAATTTTTCCCCCTCCCTCTCCCCAGTCCTTTTCTCTTCCCTTCTTACTTTTACTCTCTCTTCTTTGGATATAAACTATATAAAAGTGGATTAGTCTTGATATTTGTTTTATAATCTGCTATCATTGGACTCATGCTTTGGACTTTAATCATTTCATTGAGATGAAATTGATACATAATAAGCTGCAAATACTTGTGCAAAACTTGAAAAGTTTGCTATATATGCACCATAAACTATGCTTAAGCTAGATAACAGATCTCAAACTGTTTTTGCACCTCTTTGTAGTTCCTTGCTCCCCTCCTTTCTCCATATGGTTGGCTTTCTGTCATTTCATTTTTGAGAATTTTATGTAAAGGGACTAATATAGTATGTACTGCTAGGGATATAGCTCAGTGGCAAAAGCACCTACCTGGCAAGTACAAGGTCCTAAGTTTGAGTCCTGGTACCAAAAAAAAAAAAGTGTGTGTATATATATATATATATATATATATATATATAGTATTGTTGTTTGGCTGGCTTTTCTTTTTTCAGTCAGAATAACTACTATAAATTCCTATATGTTGTACGTCTCAAGTATGATGTATCATTATTGTTATAAAGTAGTATTTTGTTGTATGGATGCATTACAATGTATTCATTATTGATAATTATTTGAATTGGTTCTAATTTGGGCTCCTACAAACATTCCCCTAAAATCTTTTATAGAGACTGTATGCTTTCATTTCCTTTACTAAAGTATCTTAGAGAGGAATGGCTAAATCATGTGGTTGGTATATGTTTAACTTTTTAAGAGATTTTTGAATTGTTTTACAAAATAGGTGCAAGTTTACATTCCTACTAACAGGATATGAGAGAGTTCTAGTTCTTCCTCGCTCTCTCCAACACACATTTTGGCAATTTTAACACACACACACACACACACACACACACACACACACACACACAGAGTAGTATCTCCCTGAGTATTTCATTTACCTAATGACTACTGATATCAAAGATCATGTACTTATATACCATTATTTTCTACATTAGTCAAGGATTTGTTTAAATGTCTTGCACACTTTTTTATGGAGTTATTTGCTTTCTAATTATTAGGTTTTTAGAGTGGAATGTATCCTGGGTGTGGATTCTTTATCAGCTCTATGACTTACAAATACTTCTTTCCAACCTATGATGATGTTTTTTCATTCTTTTAATAGGATCTCTTCAAGCATGGATGTTCTTAATTTCAAAGTTCATTTTACCACTCTTTTCTTTTATAGTTTGAACATTTAGTGTTATATCAAAAGAAACATTTTCTGCTTAACTCAGTCTTTTGTGTTTTCTTATAGAAATTTTATTATTTTAGGTTGTACATTTAGCTGTGTAATCCATTTTCAGTTAATTTTTGTACACTATAAGTTGCATATGGAAATTCATTCTTTAAATATGTTGAATACTGAATTATTTTGGCACCATTTATTGAAAAAACTATCATTTTACAACTAAATTATCTTTATATTGTGTTGGAAATCATTTGACCATGTGTATATAGGTCCAGTTTTGGACTTTCTTTTCTGTTCCAGAGAGCCATTTTGTTTATCTGTATGCCAGTAAGTACTACATGTATTTCTATAGCTTTCTTGTAAAGTTTAAAGTGTAGGTCGTATAGTGCTCTGAATATTTTTTTCTTTTTTAAGTTGTTTGTTCTATTCTAAGTAATCTGCATGTATATTAAATTTTAAGCAGTTTATTCATGTATTCTCTTTTACTGTTACATAATATTCCACTGTGTGAATATTTCAAAATTGTAATATTCCATAATTTATATATATATATATGACTTGTTAATGTTACCCTACTTTGAATAGCATTTTCCTACTCTTGAACAATTCTAGGAGTTTCTTTCATACATTCTCAGTAGCAAGTATGCTGTTATGGTCCTGCTAAACTTCAACTGTATAGGATATTCCTGAATTGTTTTCCAAAGCAGTTGAGCTAATTTATGCATTTGTCAGCCATTTGAGAGATCCTACTTATCCTCATTCTCCAATATTGGTGTTGTCACACTTACTAATTTTGCCAGTCAGCTGGGCATACGTTGATACCCATGTCTGTAGCTATCTTGATTTATGTTTCCTTAAATGAGATTAAATGACCCTTCACATTTTTATTGGCTGTATGTTCTCATTTCCATGTTCACTATTCTTGTTCTTGGTCATTATTTCATTGGGTCATAATATGTCCTCATGTATGAAGTTTTCATTCAAGCCTTTAGCCATTTTTTTCCCTGTTGTAGTATTTGTCTTTTTTTGTTCACAGATAGAAGTTCTTTACTTTTTAAAATAGTAATCTCATGTAATGCTCAGTGAGTTGAAGTAGGACTTTTTTGGTTTTGTTTTCTTTGAAGCATTTTTTGGTGAATAGAAATTTTAAAATTTTAATGTAGTTGAATTCATTTTCAGATTTTTTTCTGTTATGGTTTCTGCCTTTAGTTTTTATACTACTTTTTATAATTTTGTGGTCACAAGGCTTCCAGAACTTCTTTTCTCAGTTTATTAATAGGCTTGTTACAGTTTTTGTCAAAATAGTATTTAGAGGCATTTTATATTTGTGCTTCAGTTTATATAAGTCAAATTTTACATTATCCTCACTCTAGATTACAGACTCAATAATTTGCAATAAAATTTTGTCTCTTTAATTCCCCAAATTAAAGAAGATCTCTGAGTATCTTTAAATACCTGTAGTTGTATCGGCTTTCTTCTATCTTCTTATCTCAGTTAAGATCTAGTGTCCGGGAAAGGGAAAGTCTAGGTGAACCTCAGCCTAACAGAGGCTTATGTTAAGCTACAGTGTGGAGTTTGCTACATACAGCATTGGTGAAAATTTATGTACCTACTCTGCATGTTCTAGAAGTATCAGATACGTGCGAAGCCAAAAGGTGCTCTGGTGTAAATGTGCCACCAGGATCCATTTCAAAACATTGCTTTCTCCTGCCAAGGTCAGCATAACCAAGCTTGCTGTCACTGAAGTAACCAGAGAACACCAGTGTCCTCCCTCTCAAAAGCATAGCCACTTTTGCAACACTATGTTTAAGCCCTTTTTGTTCCTTTCTTTCTTTTCAATGATGAAAATAACTTTTGCTTATCACTCTAAAAAGAACATGATTACCTTCCTATGAGAAGTTTGGAAAGAGAGGAAAGCGGTTGTATTTCTGCAGAAAATAGCAGTTTCCTCTTATAGCACATTTTATTTTTATTGAGGCTGAGAAAGGAGTACTACATCTTCAGTTTCCTCCACAGGGGAGATTTATTGCTGAATTCAATGCCATATGGATTTGAGTCTCGGACCTGAACTCCAGGTGTAGGAGTAGCTTGGTTATTTACTCATTAATTTACCAAATATACTTAATAGCAGGTTTTAAAAAAAATATAGCAGGCATTTCTTGCCTTTCTGAGAGTGAACTAACACTGCCCTTAGTATATAGAATTAGGATAATTCTATGCTAAAATAGAACTTTTAAAACCTGAGAGAGCCAAATGCATACATGGAGAAATGAAGCCAGATTCAGGATGAAAAGAGCTTACACAGTTTAATTTTCCTTCAAGCATGAGCCCAAAATGTGACCCTTTTGACCTGCGTACTTCTTCCTTAAATGGTAAACTAAACATTCATGAAAATTTAATGGGGAAGAAATTAGTACCTTCTTATGTTTCAGACTGTGAAATGGCACCGGGGAGCATTTTCAGGGGCGGGCGAAGTGTGCGGATGTACTAGATCAGACCTGAAATCTTTTCCCTTCCACCTGCAGCCCCTCCCGGAGTTTACCGGTCACCCCCAGGACGTGCTGACAAGACACCCCCAGAATGCCACCCAAGAAAGGTATTTAAAATAAAGGCCTGTTTGTGAATACTATACGTTACTTAAGTTTGTTTGCAAAGTTTATTTCATAATTTTTCTCTTTCTGTGGGGCTTCCTCCCTTCTACTTTTCAGTGGCTTGATCTCTTCGTTTCTCAAAAAATTGGGAAGAGTTTAATATTTCTTCAACTTTTTTTCTTTAATGGATGGCTGATTTCATCAACTGGAAGTGTTTGAATTTACCTTTCTTTCATGCAGAAAAACAGTGGGGAAAGTAAAATACACTGAGAATCCAGGACAGCGATTCAAACTCCAGCCACCCTGGGAGGCTGGGCTGTATTGTTAGATTGGTGTGGAGGGCAGCTTCTTGAAGGAGACTGTTCCACCTCTGATTATGCCTTAAATTCTGAGTTAAGCTGAGGAAGAGAGAAAACAGGTTAAGACAGAGAAAGCCACGAAAAAAAGTCATAAAATTATATTGTGGGAGGTATTTATGTGAAAGGTTAAGAAATGCCATAAAATTTTTTTTGGGTGCTGCAACTTGCACAGAGTATATTTTCAGTACCCTCTAGATAATGTGTTGTACGGTTAGCAGTCATCCTGTGATGTTTATGTAGCTTACATTAAATCTGTTTTCAGCAACATTTGAATCCCCAAGACTGACATGTCGAATTTTCAAATAAGAAAAACCTGGACAGGCCTATTTGTTTTTCAATATAGTGCATCTAATCCAGATAGACTTTCTATCAGCCATTCCTTTAGGTGATTCACTTAATCTTAGAACTGAAAGTGGAGATGGACACCTCAGTCAGAGATAATCTATGAAAGCCATCCAGCCTCAGGCCAGTATCTTGGGAATCTGAGCAGTACTCTATTTAATATGCTCGGTCTTTTTATTAACTTCCAACATCTGGAGAGCCTTAGGAACATTATCATTGAAGTAGGTCATTGCTTTTAGAAAACAAAAACAAAAACAAAAACAAAAACAGTTTTTGTGAAGCTTTACATACCCATCTTAAGAAACTACTGAAAGTAGCCCAAAGTTACATATTATCCTTTAGCAGGATGGATTTGGCGTTTCATCATAAGGGCAGAATTCAAATGCTAGTTAAGATTTCCTTACTTAAGGTTCAAAACTTCCTCAGGCTATTTAGGTAGCTATGGTGTTGTTAGCAGGCATAATTTAAAAATTAGATCTCTTAGAATTCTTAGAAAACTTTGCAATACAGCTGCTGAGGCTATTTCAAAGGCTGAATATTTCATTAAACAAGATTAGAACTGAATATTCTGGATGATTATTAATGATTTATATTTAACATTTAATGTTATTGCCTTTATAATAACAAATATTTTAAAGTTTAATAGCTTTATTTTGCTTATGTCATAAGTGTTGCAGAAAAGCTATAACATTTAGAAGAATCTATCATATAATACACCAACAAAAACACAAAATCTCACCCTAGATAGATCACCACTAGCCTTTGGGTATCTTCCAAATGTTTTCTATGAATGTTTGATTTATATTTAATAGATGACATAATATAAATATATATCAAAATATCACATTATATCTCATAAATACTTAGTATGTACAGTTATAATTTATCAATGTAAAGTAAAATGAAATTTATAAGATGAAATTGATACAAATTAATTAATATGTAAATGAATATAGTTTTATACAGATAAGAAAGGAAGAGAATGATAGCATCGCCTCCTTAGATTTCCATAATATCATCAAAGCATCACAATACTTCCATTATTGGGTACTTATTACATGCCAGGCTCTAAATAATGTGCGGTGATGAGTCACCTTGGCTTGTAGATGTAAAGCAATGACAAGTGGTTTCTTTCCATGATGGCTACCACTGCAATAATCCGTGAAGGGACAGAATAGGTCCACTGGCAAGTATATTGCCCAGTATATTGAAATGCTCTACAAAGGACATATGGAGACACTGTGGCTATGGTAACACATAGAGAGGAGAAGGAAGATGAGTCTATCTATCTGGGTCCCTCTTGTCTCCTCTTTTCACCCCACAGAGCGCTAATACACTTCTGAGTTATGTTAAGCAGTTCTTTCAGTTGGACATCACTCAGGTGCCAGGGCCCACACACGGGAGTGTGGCATTCCATCCAAGTCTGCAGGTGGCACTGGTCTCTGGGCCTAAAGTTTCTGGGCTTGCAAGTGGTCACCTAGAGTCTCTGGGCTTGCAAGTGGTCACCTCTGCTGTATGCTTAGCACTCAAGGGCAAGTAACACCCTGGAATAGAATGCCAACAGAGGTTGGTAAGGAAGAGTACTTTTGAGGAAATGAGGTACTTGAGGTTATGTGTGATATAGAAAGGGAGGACTGTAAACAACAATCAGAATACAGAAATATTACTACTTGATGGGGCTCAATGTGAGAAAATGAAAGATGACTCCCAAGTTTTTGACTTGGTCAACTAAGCAGAATGAAAGTTTAACAAATGAAATACGGAGACAGTAGCATCATGTGGAAGTGAAGATGCTAGAATTATATGGCTTCCTTAAAAAAAAGTACATAGAATGACCAGGGAAAAAGGTCAATAATGGAATCTTGGACAACACCAGAATTTAGCAGTAAGTGCAAGATGAAGTCAGGGAAGAAACCAAAAGTATGGGTCAGAGGGGTGAGGGGAGGTCCTGGAGAGAAGAGTCGCAGAAACATAGGAGCAGTGGATTCCGGAGGGAAGGCTGGTAGTCAGCAAAGAACTTCAGTATGTTGTAAAGAAATGCAGACCAATCACAAGGTTATGTGTGAAAATAATGGCTATTCAGAACTGAAATTTTACACGTAATCATGTTGAGATTTCTCTCAGTCTCTCAGGATAATTTGAATCAAATAAACAAAATGTTCACTAAAAACAGACTGTAGAAAATTTTTTTCAGTGCATCAATAGATTCAATAATTTGTACTTAGAAACTACTTACTGGTAAAATAGTCTTCCTTAATGCTTAAATGAAATAATTCTTGTGAAAGCCATTTGTAAACTCCAAAATGACACACAAAATAAAGATGTCAAAAGATAGCAGTCATCCCTATTGTTGTGTGATCATAAACATTTTTTAACAATCCAAAGGTACAACTCTGCTCTGCTTGTACAAATACTACAAAATTGTAAATTTGTAGTGCTCATATGATATTTTATTATATTTAAAAATGAATAGTATTTCCAACAAAAGAAAATTTTGTGTGCGTGCATGTGGATTATAAATTCAAATAGACATACCCTCCATTCATCCGTTTGTTCGTTTGATCACTAAGTTCATTAAATAAGCAATTCATTTTATCCCCTCTTTATATCCTCTGGGAAGGAAGTGATGTAATCAAGTCCCTCCTTTCAATGAACTTATAAACAAATATATTCAGGGTATTGCTAAACAAGTATTGGAACAAAACCACTGAGAAACACTGTGTTCCAAATGCAGATGGCCTTTAAACTTGACCATGGAGTGTCACTGTTTCTCACCAGCCTGTGCTTTCAGGACTACTCTGAGTTGAGCACCTCCCTTTGGGTTTGAAAAACTCACCAGTGGGGACTAATAGCATCTATTTGACTGATAAAATATCAACATTTGTGTATTTCCATTTCTTATGTATTTTAAAAATTAACCCTATTGAGGTAATTTAGGAACAATAATGTGCACACATTTAAAATGTACAGCCTGAGAAATTCTGTTCAGTGTTTATATGTTTCTTATCATAACCATAATGAAGAGATCTGCTGCACTAAAATGTTTCCTCATACCCTTTTGACCTAAATCAACAAATTCCACCCCTTGTATACTCTGCCCCTGGATCCAAGTAACTACTACTATACTTTAGCCATAGATTATTTTGTCATTTCTAGATTTTATTATATATGGGAACATACAGTAAGTATTCTTTTGTGTCTGGCTTCTTAGAAAGAGCCCAATGCTTTTGAGATTTTTCTGCATTGCTAGGCGAATCAGTAGTTTGTTGCTTTTTACTGAAGAGTGTTCTACTGAGTGGATGTTTCATAATTTGTTAATCCATCCACTTCTTGATGAATACTAGAGTTGTTTTCAATTTAGGGTGGAAGGAAGCTGCTATGAACATTTAAATGGAACTCTTTGTGTGAACGTATGAGTTATATGGTTGATTAATATCATTTGCAATGGCCAAATGATTCTCTACAGTGGCTGTGCTGTTTTGCATTTTTGCCAGTGACATATGAGATTTCCAGTTAATCCACATCCTCACCAGAAATTGGTATTTTGAGTGAATCTTTTCCATTTTAGACTTTTGAGAAAATATATAGTGGACCTCATTGTGGATTTAATTTGCATTTTGCTAGTGATTCACGATATTTAATATGCTTTTATGCTATTTTCTTTTGTCTCCATCTGTTGTTTGTACTGTACTATCTTTTCTTACCTTCATATGGATGGAATACTTTTTATTCCATTCTCTCTCCACTTTTGGTATATTAATTACAGCTTTTAAATGTGTTTCCATGTTAGTGGACTTACAGTATTAATCTTTAACTTATCATGGTTTATCTTCAATTAATGATATATAGCAATTCTTGTATATTTCAGGAACTTTTTATTTTTATCTACATTACTTTTGAATGTTTCCATTGATTGTTTAAACTCCTCTCCTGATTAGAAGTCATTATTTTCCTTATTTCTTTACTTGATAATTTTTATTTTCAGTGTTGATACGTTTAATTTTTGTGTCCTAAATTTTTCTATAGTCCTTTAAACATTATTGGATTTTTTTCCTGTTTTGATTCTGAGGTGCAGTTAAATTACTTGGAATTAGCAAGATGCATTTTAGATTTGCTTCAGGCTAATTAGGCTGAGTTTAGAGGAGGGCTAATTTGATCTATGCAATCACTTTTGAACACTTTAAACAATATCTATGAATTAGAGAGTGTCTCCTTTCTGACTAGTGGAAACCTAAACTATTCCCAAGCCCTGTGAACTCCAGGAACAGTTTTGTCCAATCCTCCGTGGTGGGTCTTTCCCAGGTTTTGGTGTTTACCACACACCTATGCACAAAGCAGCGCTCAGCCGAAGACTGAAATGATTTAAAGATCTACAGATCCCTCTCTGTGTCACTCCTTTCTGTTATTTCCTAGCTGTGTTGTTCTTCCTGACATCAGAATTATAGCAGTTCAGTGAGACCAAGAGCTTCTATTTGGGATCGCCCTCCCCGTGGCTCAGCACAGAAAGTCTCCTTTGTCAAAAAGGTCAGGCCAAATAGAGCCATTCTCCGTTGCTTTCCTTCCAGAGATCCCCGCTCTTGACTGCATATGAGATACTTCAGATGTTGTGTTTGGCTTTCTAGTAAGCTAAAGTAAAAAGATAAAACATTTCTAGTTACTTTACTGTGGCTGGAAACAAAATTCCAATACTGTTTTAATAGTATGGTTCTACTTAATCCTTTGATGATTCCTTCTGGTTCTCGTAACTTTTTTTTGGTAGTGGGACTCAAACTCAAGACCTTGTGCTTGCCAGACAGGCACTTGTGCCGCTGAGCTAATTCCCCAGCAGTGATTATTGTAACTCTGAGGTAACATAAACAGGTAAATGAAAATATATTTAAAACACGATTTTCTATTTTAAGATAGTTTCCTGATTGTTGTCAAGGATATCAAACTTTTGTATCCGAATTTCATATGCTGATATCCATAAATATTAGAGCCACCCATATGGCATGTTGTAATGGGAAAAAAAGATGGAATACCATTCTTGAGTGATATTTTTATAGATTGGAAAGACTTGAAGGAGGGTCATGAGATCTGTATCTTTTTACTAGGTAAGAAAACATTAAAATAATATAAACTTAAATTTTCCTAAACAGTAAAACAAATTTCTATGAAAAAATTGAATTTTTCAAGCTTTTTTCTCTTAACATATTCCACAATTTAATGATTACTTTAGTTTAGACATTTATCTTTAATATTAACTTAAATATCTCATGTGAGAATTCTTCCCACTTTTCTGGTTGTGATATTGGGAAAAGTCAGTTCCCATCAATCCAGAGATTTATATCTACAAGTGTCAGAGTTAAATTATCTTTTTATTCTTTTGTATTTAAACAAGTTGTATATCTTTAATTCACTTAGAGCAACATCTGATGTTAGTGGTTATTCAATAAAACAAAAGTATGAGACTCTCCATGAATTAACAAAACTCATAACCTATTTGAGTAAATGGGACAAATACACAGAAAATGTCTGAAAACAGTGTACAAGATCATAATGAGAAAGATGTTTGTGTGTGGGATATGAAGTATTCATTAAATTAAAGAGGCAATATATACTACACACTTTTTCTCATTTACAAATCTTTAAATTTCTTCTATGATTCTCTAGTGAGCATTTAAGATCACCTGTTGGCTGCAAAGCTGAAATGTTCAGCAGATAGGAAATAGATCAATGCTGATTATGTTGGGTGATTTCTCTGTAGTTCTGACTGCTAAAGTTCTGTGCATGCATCCCAAGCCTGTGCTCTAGCTTCTTTGCAAAGTAGATAGTAGAACAAATGTTGGAATCACATTTAAAATTTTTCTTCACTCTTTACAAGCATCATATATTAGTTAAGGGCACTATATTAGTTAAGGACAATTTGGTCAAGAACAACATATTCCAACTAAATTAGCCTAAGTAAAAAAAGATAGCAGGGAACCCAAAGGCCTCTGAATCACCTAGAACCAGAAAATACAACTATAGCAAACCCAGGAAATTCCCCTTGTCTCTTACTTCTTCTAATTTGCTTTATTCTTTCTTCTGTGTGTGGTTTTCTGTCTTTACTGTACATGTGACAGGTGAGACTGAGCCTGAGTGGACCTAAAGCTTTCATTTTCTTGGCCATGTGGATAAACATATATGTGTGTTTATGTTAGGGTTCAGTTCACAGAAAATGTTGGGGTGGTGGTAGGAAGTTCTTAGAACTATAGGGAACTGGAATGATACAATAATGGTTGTTCACAATCGCTAAGAAGTTTACCTCTGTTAGTCCAAATGATCTGTAATATGGAGATGATGCTTATTCCATATTAATATACAGGATGAATTCCACGCCTCTTAGGTTCTGTCCCTGAACTCTCCCCTTTTTTCTAGCTGATATTTTGTTCTCTTTCTTACTTAATGTTGTGCTAAGTATGTATGCTATGTAGTACCTACAAACAGGAGTATGTTTTGATGATATAAGATTATTGAAAATGGCTTCTATTTCTATGATTTTTAGAGAAAGGATTTATATATTTCTCCTGAGTCAAGTATGCACAGTGGAAAATATCAGGGACTGAATTACTTTGGTAACTGTGCTGCTAAGATAGTTGTTTCCTGGTACGAGGGTCCTGTAGCCACAGAGAGAGCCTAAGGGAGGAGGGCACTGGGGTAGTAAATGGTATAAGACCACATGGGTCTTGAAAGAATGCAATAGCCGAGACAAGAAACTGCAGTGTGGAGTTTAATGCAGAGCAAAAGAGAATGGTTCTGAAGGACTAAAAAAATTTCCCAGGTAATAGTTACAATAGGGGCATAGTGGCCACCCTTTGTGAACAATGACGTCTTATATTTTATTCCTGTGCTTCTAATCCTCATTCTACTATCCCAGGTCATGCAAGAACCGGAAGTCACATGCTGGGGAGAGAAGGTTTCAGTCAGAAAGAATGATCAAAAAGATGCCCTCATAACCTTCCTCACTGAGGTGTTGCTCTCCCAGTTCTTGGCATGAGTGAGGAGGGGGAGAGAAAGCTCTAGCAGCACATGAGATTGCAGCTTTGATTAGACTGGACTAGGTATTACAATACCTGAAAATTAATCTCCATTACCAAAGTAAAGCTGTTCTTAACAACTGAAAATGAGCAGAAAGCTACAGGATCTGCCCGAGATGTTATCTTGGTTTGGAAAAGCAATTAAGGATCATATTTGTTTGTCATTTAAATAAATGGCCTACAGTTCTGAAGTGAACTATAGTTAGTAGAATGTATAGTAGGTTTTGAAAAAAAATACCCATTTATTTCTCTTCAGGGAAGTCATTAGAACTGTTAGGTTCTATGCAGACTGTTCTGCCCATGGTCTAGTCTTAGCTAAGGTTCTATTAACAGCTCCTGAGCCTCAATTACCAAAGGCTAAGCATTCACAATCATGGCTTTCTAGCCCTGAGGATGAATGCATGATGCTGTAAGTCATTTTTAACTCCTGAAAGCTAAGGTTGCCTGTCTTATTCCTCATGTCTGTCCTTTCCCCTAGGAAGGGAGAGTGGTATATATTCCTTGGCAACTGAAGGGGCCTGCATGTCACCTAGATGTTACTGTTCTCTTTTGCTTAAGATGTGAACTGAAAATATATTCCTATCTTATGCATCCAGGCACAGTAAATAAATAATCACCCTTCCCAGCACTAACAGCTTTCATGGTCAATATCATGTGCAAGTTAAACTTGCAGCTATACTGGGGCTTCATATATGATGATTTCATGAAATAGAATTCTCTACTCCAGTTCTATTTCCTTCTCTTGAACTTACAGAATTATATTTGGGCCAGTTCTTTAGTTCTTAAACATCTGTTTTTTGAGAAACAACAACCAGTGCAATACCAGTTCTTTCCCTACTTCTCCCTGCCTTTGAGAAAATAAGCCTTTATTTTTGATTCAAAGAAAAAACTTTTTCTGTCTACTTCTGCTCCAATTCCTCAAAGACACAAACACATTTTCAGAGAGTTCCTGAGTTTCTCTGACTCTACATGGAATATTTTGCATATCGTCATATACTGGCAAAACTAACCTCCTACTGAATTCTCAGAAACATAAATTGACTCTAGTTTTTAATATTTTTTCATGGCAATATTGAAAGACAAGGTTATTCTTGCAAAGATATCTCTAGGACCTTGCTGGAGATGTTTGGAGTCCCATTCAAAATTATGAAATGGTAAAGATTTGTGTCCCTGTATGACTTCTTCCTATTATAATACCGTTGTGATCCAGGACCCAGTTCTCTTGAGTTATCTCCCTCTACTTTTCATTTCATGTCTTTCATCCAAGTATTTGGATGGAGAATATCAACATACTATCTCGACACTAGAATGTAAATTTTGGTAGTTACAAGTATGCTTTTAATATTCAGCAATGGTACATATGTTTTGGACCTTTCCTAATTCTTAAAGTATCACCCTGTTGTGCTTCTTATTCATCATTAAGAAAGTTTTGTGTCCTTAACTTCTTCCACTTGAACTTGGTCTTTGTGTGAAGTTTATGTCTAATTTGTTTGCTCTCTGCTCTGTTCCCTGCAAGATGAGTACATTTTCCATCCTTTGCTGGAGCAGTCACTGGAACCCCATCAGTCTTTGCGTAAGTGGTTCCCCTTCAAGGCTCAGTGGAATGCCACCTCCTCTGTGATGCCTTCCTGGACTTCCTCAGCAAGACATATTTCTTCCTTTCCATGCTTCCTGTGGCACTCAGTGTCATTATTTACATGTTACTCACCTCCAAGTGCTTTGGCCTGGAAGTCTTATTAATGTCCCTTTTATAAACATTGACTGTGTTTCCCCGGCTCAAATATTGTGACACTTGGCCAGATAACTTCTTTCTAATTTGTGAGAGTCTTTGTATAAATTCTTTTATACCTTTATGAAATTCGATTACTTTTATCACATTGTGAGCCTGAGAGCTGCCCAAGGATGAGGTATTATGTTCAGTTATCTAACTGCTAAAGTCACTGATGGTTTCTATTGACTGGCAAGCACGTTGTTGAAACTGACAAAAATCTATGTGATGGACTCAATGACAATGCTAATGTTACTTGGAGAGCCGGAGATCAGAAGCAAGAAAGACTTTGACTATTTCAGCTTGACCTGATGGAACATTGGGGTTTTGCCAAAAGCAAGAAAAACTGGAATCCTTGTCTTCTCCAGAACCCCAACCTCTTTCCACCAAATAATATTTAATAAGCACTAACACTGCTTCGTGTTAGGTGCCTCATTTTCTGTGCCTCTAGTTTTGATTGCTATCTCTCTTTTGATTCCTTTTTATCTTGAGTGCGTGAATACCATGGATTTGGCTATTTACCCTGTCCTGGGAGCAATTTTGTTTCTTTCAGAAGCCTTGTGTGTGTCAGATTTCATTTCTTATGCTTTGATGTTTAATATCACTCAAAGATTTTGCCTTTGTTTTAACTGATATGAGAAAATATGTTTACTTAATAAGCCATTTATTCAAAAGTGATTGCCCTTTTTAAAGAAAAGCAATAAAGTCCTGCAACAGTATATCTTAGCCATACAGTATTTGTAATAAAGGCTCCTCCAGAAATTTCAGGGTGTGTCATTAGTTTACTGGTTACACTGAAAAATCTAGGAAAGCAGGTACATGGCAAGTCTTTTGTAATGTATGTTTATTTCACCATGAGAGCAGTAGTGACAGGAGATATTTATAGAATAGATGGTCAGCTGTATGAACAGGTGCCTGAATAATGAGTGGATTTTATGACACCCCCTGAAGTTTGTTTTCAGATTAGCATAAGAAGAGACATTTTTAGTGTCCGTGCTCTTTACTTGTTCTCAGCTCTTTCCTTTATTTTATTTTTTTAATTTTAAAGATAAAAGAACAAAAACACATTAACAAACAAACAGACATCAACAAAACAACACCCAAACAATAGAAGCAATACAGAATTTCAGACAAGGTGATAAGAAATTAACAATGGTTGTTGTATTACATATTGTTATTTTCAAATTGGTTACTCAGACAAATATAAGTGTGTAAGATTGATCAAACAATTAAACATTAACTGTTCCTTTCTATAAAGCAATAAAGTCAGTAGTACAACTCTCTTAGCTATCCTGTGTGTGTGTGTATGTGTGTGTGTGTGTGTGTGTGTGTATATATATATATATATATATATATATATGTTTTCCCCTTCTTTCTTTTTTTCTTTTCCCTCATCCCAAGTGTTCTTTCCTTTTGAGCAGTTTCTTTCTCTTTCACAATATGTATTATATCTTTCAGATTTTATTTACTCTTTCAGGTTCTTAGGCTGGTGAGATAATATAGTATTTACATGTGCAGGTCTAATTTTTTTTGCTTATGGTTATGGCCTCTAGTTGTATCTGCTTACCTATGAAAGCCTCAAGTTTATCTTTCTTTATAGCTAAGTAATATTCCACATGTAAAAATACATCTTTTTTATCCATTCCTCAGTTGATGAGAATTTCGGGTGCTTCCACAATTTAGCTATTACAAACTATGCAGCTAGAAACATGGGTGCACAAATATTGCTGTGGTATGATGCTTTTATTTCTTCTGGAAAAATACCCAAAAGAGAAATAGCTGGGTTGAATGGGACCTCTAGTCCTAGTTTACTGAGGAATCTCCAGACTGATTTCCACAGTGGTTGCACCAGTCTACACTCCCACCAACAGTGGGGAAGTGTTCTTTTTTCCCCACAGCCCCACCAGCATTTGTTATTGGTTGATTTCTTGATGATAGCCATTCTTACTGGGCTGAGATGGAATCTCAGTGTTGTTTTGATTTGCATTTCTTGAATGACTAATGATATTGAACATTTTTTCATGTATTTATTTGCAATTTATATTTCTTTATCTAAGGAGTGTGTATTCATCTCAGATGCCCATTTTTGGATTGGGTCTTTGAATTTTGGGGAGCTGATTTTTTTATCTCAGCTCTTTCCTGAAGGATGTAAGGTATTAGAGAAAAAGGCTGACCTCTTGTCCTGCTTTCCTTAGTAGGTTACATGGACTCAAGGGTAGACCTTAAGGAAGTGGGTCTATTTGTTTTGATATGGTGACTGATTTGATTGGTTGCTATAGAACTTTCACAGTTACAGTGTCACATCCAGTGGTTTTAGCAGTGTGTTCAGATAACCTTGGACAGAGTAGGTGCAAGTACTGCACACTGCAATAAACCACACCAAGCTCCTCTTTCAGATTCACAAGTCTGACAACTGGTGACTCAGCCTGGGATCAGAGGAGCTGAAATTTGTTTGGCACCATGGTGCTACCTTTGCTTACAGACCTCTAGTTAAATCTGACAGTGCTTTCTTTTGTTTGTTTCATTTTTAAAAATTGTTTTATTTGCTACAAAATCTCTCCTGGTCTAGATCTAGATGTAAGTGAGGGCCTTAGAGGCTGGTGAGCTACCGGCACTAACTGCTAACTGGCAGTTAGGGGAGAAATTGTCCCACTCAAAAGTGAGGGGCCTTTGCTATCTCTAGAATCAGCAGTGCCAGTGGAAGGGCTTTCAGAAGTGAGAAGCATACCTTGCCTTTGCGGTCACTTTGCTCTGCATTGTTGCTTGGCTGTGTCACCTACAAGTCAAGGAGACTTGGGTTCTGTGAAAGCAGAGCTGTCAGAATTCCTAAGTGTTGGAGTAAGAAGGAAATAAATTAAAATGTTACAGATTTCAAGAGGAAAGTTTTATAATGGCTATGTTTAAAATGTACGTTGATATTGAGAATCATGAGAGTGCAGTGAGAAATAGCAAGAAATCTTATTTAAGGAACTTAAGGGAGCACACTCCAGGACAAGCAGTAATCAAGTCTGGAAAATGCTCTATTTCCTCCGTGCTTCTGCTTCCTTCTTCCTGTGACTTTTTGGTCGTGTTCTTTCTTCCTCTTAGGAAAGTTTGCAATTCTAACCCATAGGTTCCAAGACTCAGGGAAAAATGTACTAACTCTAAAACTGGAAGGAAATGATTGCATAATATCCTTATTGTTAGCACTGTTGATTGGGTCATCCACTCATTCAGTTATTCGTGTCACAAATATTCACTGCCTGCTTACCGTCTGCTGGACACTAACAAGAAAGACTTGAAGACTGTTGAATTTTCAGTCTTTTGGGAGCCTTCTTGCTTATCGGGAAAATAAACTGTAGATCAATGAATGCAGAACTAGATAATAATGTGGCAATAATGCTATGAACAAAAGTAAAGCAGAAAAGGAGAACTAGTTAAAATTTTTTTTGGTATCGGTCTGGCAACCTTTGCATCCTCAGGAAGGTGGGAGTGGTAAAGGAAATTGACTTTCAAGTTGGCACAGTTTCTACCCCATATTTCAGCCCTGCTCCTCCCCACCCTCCCCATTACCTTAAGTCCTCTAAGACCTGGTCCCTAAATTCTGCAATGTAATCAAGTTTCCTTCCTTCCAGTGGTCACCTCCCTGCATTCCTTTACCTGAATAAGCCAGAGAGACTACTTGATTTTCTCAACTTCAAAAAGATGTAGAAATCTCTCATCTGCTGAAGTCCCTTTATTCATTGCCCTGTGGATTTATCTTTTTAAAATCCTTCGCTATCATGTGCAGTTGTGTCACCAGGAAGCTGGGTCCTAATATCACGGGAACAGGCAATGGTCCTCACTTCTTTGTGTCTTCAACAATGAAATTCAGACAAGACATACAGGCACTCATATAGAGTAGAGGTAGTTTATTGTAAAACGATAGGTTTTTCAACTGATAGAGAGAACACACCTTCAAGTGTCAGGACGGGAAGGGCCTGGACGGCAGTTGTACAGAATTTGGTCTCTGGTTAGGCGGACATGACTGAATTGGTCTTTCAAACAATATCATCACCTCCTGCCTTTGAGGTGATTTTTTTAAATAAGGAAAATGTGCTGCTTTGACAAACTTTTGAGGCTAAAAAGTTATTCAAAGAATAACTAGAAGAATAACTAATAAGTTATTTGAAGCTATACGCTTGTTTGTATTTTATCTGTAGCTGATGATTAAGAAAATGAAGGAAAAAGGAGAAAAAAATCACATCATCTTGGCTTTTCCCATAGGCTTATTTTCCTATCTCTAAGGCTGCTAGTGTCTAATTTTCTGCCTAAGAGTTGGATGTGGGCATATAGTGGAGACAGAGGTATGAACATAATCTGCCGTATTTAAATGAACATATCCATTTAATCTGCCTAAAAGAGAAAGTAAACCACTATCTTTGGGTTTTCTCTGTGGACTTTGGGCATTTTAAAATCTTTGTAATTTTTAAATTGCTTACCAGTAAAACGGCTCAGCAATAGCATGTATTGTCATAAATCCCCATTTTCTCTTACCCCAAGGGGACTTTCCTTCCTTTCTATCAGTTCTACTGACAGACTTTAAAGAGTTGGTGGTGGTTTTCAGTGTGATCAGATTTTTGTCAGCCTCTCAGCTCCTGGCATCTCTCAGAGCCTGGCATCTCGAGGCAGGGTTAAGTCCACTTTCACACAACTTTCCCTGGCCATTTTCAGCAGCAGAAGATGCCTTCTTTCTCTCAGATCCTATCCTTGGCATTAAATACTAAAGGGCATAAGTATATTTTACCACATAGAAACTGTCTTGTTTGTCAATATATTTTTTTCTTACCTAGACTATGATATTCTGGAATGAAATGAAAATATTTATTTTATAGCTTCCCGGGTTTCATTAGATTAATGTAGATTTGAGAGCCTTCTACAGATGGGTACTCTTAGATTTAATTTATTTATCACAACTCTCGTGAGATTATAGTTTCTAAGATTTGTTGAAAAAGAAGCTAAAGCTTAGACATTAAAATGTTACCTGTGGTAGAACCTTATGAGGTACAGCACTAGCTTTTGAATTCACTTCTGTCTGATTAAGAGACTGAGATGGAGGTCCTTCAGCTGAGCCAGATGGACCTCAATGCTTCGTCTCCATGAACACTAAGTGTGTACATGATGACTGAGTGAATTAATGTGTCAGTTACATAGATGTAGATGGATGTGGCACAACTAAGTGTATTTATTTCTGTATTCTCTGTAAAATGAGGATCATGACAGGAATGTGACCTAAGGATAAAATAATCCAATAGAGTAATTTGGCAACCAAAAAGAAGCTGAGTTCATTACTAAAACTCTCTCCTATCATTTCTCTCTAAAGTTCCAAATGTTCAGAGAGCCTGGTCCATTACAGATGGAACATTTTTACTACCAAGGAAGAATCATTAACATTTTATGAGGGCTGGCTCCTTTCTACTTAATACTGTAGTGTTAAAATGCTGCTTGCTAAATTCAGGAGGCTCAATTCCTTTCTTTAAAATGATGCTTTATAATCAATGTCTTCTTTATAGGGCCTCATGAGTGTGTTTTATGTTTTATTTTTTGTGCTAGAGATTGAACCCAAGGCCTTGTGCATGCAAGGCAAGAGTGCTACCACTGAGCCACATTCCCAGCCCATGACTGTGTTTTATAACTGCAAGAACCAAACATAGAAGTGTTTATGTGGACTTCTAGGGGAGATAACTAAGCAATAACCTTTAATATTCTGTAGCTTTTCCTCAAAATTTTTACTACTTTTGGTCTCCTTATATCTTACTTGTTTATAAAAAGGCACAAATTTTCCTTTTTAAGGATAATACATACTTGCTATAATAATTTAGAAAATATAGAAAAAGTGTGATAAAAAAATAGTGACTCACAATCTCATCATCTAGACAGGACTGCTAACATTGTTGGCATATTTCATATATTTTATTTGCTTACTTTTGCATAAGCCACTTATTTCTGATACCTTAATCCTATAATCTATAGAACTTCTGTGATAGTTTTGCATGGTATAGATCATAAACATTTCTTCATGCATTAAAATACTTATAAAAATAATGTCTACTTAATGGATGAATGGCTACTTGACAGAGACTAGTGATCTCTCACAGTTAAGGCAAGAGAAGTAACTCTGGGGAGATTAAAGCAGCTAAAATTTACAGGCAAGAGTTCAAGAGAAGAGAAATGTGAACAAAGAGCAAGTGCTGCAGCTTTGAAGAACCTTCCCACTGACTCTTCAACTGAGGAATAATTATCAGTTACATATCAGAGTGGAGAAAGAACCACTCACACGGAGAAGAGGAACGAATCACCAGAGTTCACACAGATCTGGGAACAGTTCTTCTTCCTGTCAAGAATAATATAAAATCTTATAGCCCAGGGACAACCTCTAGATTTCTTAGAAGAGTTTTAACTCTCAGTAGCTCTAAAGCAAATGTTGCTTTGATTTTACTTAACCAAGCTTGAAAGTGAGACCCTAACGGGTTAAACAATTTCCAGATAGTGTAAATGCACATGAGAACTAAAATACCAAAGAATATTCATAGGAACATAAAATATCTACCAGTCAGTAAGGTAACATTCAGTGTGTTGTTCAATCAATATTACAATGAAATATTACTCTGTATGAATTAAATATTACTACGGATATAAAATATGAACATATTGGTAACTAAGGTAAAAATAAATTAAACATAACTGTCCCATAATTGAGGAAGATATAATTAATAGCCAAAGATCTATTATAACTATATTACACATGTTTAAGAGGCCAGAAATCAACTGCTGTGTTTCACTTGCTTCCCCCAGAAACTAAAAAATGAGGAGCAGATAAAGCCTAAAATAAGCAGAAGAAAGTAATGAAAGACCAGAGGTGAAGTAATGGAACTAGAAAACAGAACAACGATAGGGGAAATTAGCAGCAGCAAATCTTGTTCTTTGAGATCAGTCAAATTGATAACACCGGCCAGAAAGATCTGGAATTCATAAAGAGAAAATAATAATTTTAATAACATATACATTCACTTCATAACAGACAGCAGAAATGAGAGAGTGAGATTACAAACTCACTAGATTACAAACAAATCATGCCAATATATTTGACAACTTAGATTACTTAAAGAGCTTATTTGTAGGACAACCTACCTAAATTCACTCAAGAAGAAGTTGATAGCCTTAATAGCCTTAATAGCCTTGTATTTACTTAAAAATTTGAATTTATAATTAGAAACTCTCTCATAAGAATATTTAAAGCTGTAATCGGTTTCCTAAAGAATTCTACCAAATATTTAAGAAAGAAGTGGCTCTGATTCTGCACCAATTTGTATAGGAAACTGAGGAGGAGGGAATAGTTTCCAACTCTCTTTGAGACCAGCATTACTTTAATACCATAGCCAAAGACATTCCAAGAAAATAAAGCCAGAGACAAGCAACTGACAATCAGAAATTGAAAGTTTTAAATTTTATGACATAAGAAATAGGAATTATAAAGTCCTTAGGCAAAAATCTGAAAAAAAGTGGTGCAATATGTTAACATTGAAAACTGTAAAACATTGCTGTATGAAATCAATGAGAGTGGAAATAAATGAATATACCTGATTTGTGAATAAAAAGATTCAATACTATGAATATATCAGTTTGCCCCCAGTTGTATAGTAGATTCAACACAACTGCAATCAATATTCCAGAAGGCTTGTAAAAATACTTACATAAATTTATATGAATATGTAGAGAATTTACAGGAAATGAACAATCTTAAAAAAAATGTTGGAAGACATACACTTGCCCTCAGGGCTGATTATAAAGTTACAGTACTTGAGAAGATTTGAGATTAGCATAATGATGGATAAAGAAAGCCAATTTCTAGGTCATGAGAGTTGTTTTCTTAAAGAAAGTGGCAGGTGCTTATTAAATTTTCCCTGTCCTGTGGGGTGCCTCAAGCAATGATTCCCAAAGAACCACTGGCATCTTTAGCATCCCCGGAAGCTTTTAAGGAAGTTCATTATTGAGGCCAGCCCAGACCGACTGAACCAGAATTTCAGTGGAGGAGGCCCAGGAATCTGCATTTTCTAAAGATTTTCCAGTAATAGTGACATATGTTAAAGTTTGGGAAGCATTGGCTTGGTTTTCTCCTGCTAGAAATCCTCCAGAATTTGGGAGACAGGTGAAGAGGTTTGGAGACAGGATTCAATACCATAGAATAAATATAAAAATTGATGGCTTTTGTCCATGAAATCCATTAAAATATACTCTCAATACTGCAAAGCTGAGCTAATGAATAAAAAATAAGTTAATTCCATATTCAGCCATCAGACTACTGATGATAATTTTGCTTCAGAGTGAGCAAATGGATTTACCAAGTACAGACAATTGACACAAAATTTTGATTTTTGGAACTAACCTATCGTAAATAGATGCTTCAGTGGAATGCAGAGGTTGTGAAAGGAGATCTAGGAGTCTTAAATCTTTCACTAATCTTTTTAGAATTCCCTCTCTCTTTCTGTCTGTGCCCCTCCCCTCGTAAGTCTGTGCACACACAAAACATCTAAGCACCCATGCATTCACAGTAAGATTTCGTGATTCATGTAACAGGAAATCTTACTGTGGGATTGAACAGTTTTGATGCCTGTGTGGGAAGATGGCGTTGATGAACCAGAGGTTAAGTTCTGTGCTAACTGAATATGAGAACTAGTTTCTTGGGAACATTGGGTAAGCAGGAGCCTGAGCAACTTCTGTGGCTATCATCAGGATTCTAATCCCACCTCCCATCATCTGAAAAAGGTACTGTGCTGAACTGGGAGACTGGTTTACTGTGCTGAACTGGGAGACTGGTTTACTGTAATCTTTCTGGAATTAGGAAAGAACTAAACTCAACAATCAAAGTAACTCTATTCCACTCATGGGAAAGGAAGGCATAATGAGGAAATTAGAAGTAATGAGCACTTGCATGAATTTGCTCCTTTGGAGGGGTCACTCCTCATCAACATCAGCTTTATCTTTCTTCTACCAGGTTGCTGAAAGACCGGGTTTAAATCTTAGGCCACTGTGCTTCCCTGCAGGATGTGACAGTTATAATTATAGTCTCAACATTGTGGGACTTAATCAAGATAAAACTTATTATTGTCAACTGAAAAAAAAAATCACTTCTAATCAGCACAGAATATATTGGTAAGGGCAAAATCCAACTTTTAAGCTTTGGCAGACTGTCAGGCTCTTACTAAATGGTCTCCATCCCTACCACTGTTTTTCCTTTGCCACAGAGTCATGATAATTTGTTTTCTGACTGCCAAAGGACTGCCAAGAAAAGAAATTCTAAAGCTGAGTAAAGGACATCACACAAATTTCTCATTTCAGGCATCACTGACTATTGTTTGTTTCTTTGTATGGAACAGACTTTATAATTTTTGTGGCACTGGAAGACCAGTTGCTGCTGGTCTCTTGTCTATTGATTAATGTATGCCTGTGCGTCCATTGTTCCTCTGATTGCTGACAAGAAAAAAAAATGGATGGTGAAGCTACTTATTGTTTCAGGAAGCTTAAGAAGTTCGAATTTGACTGTCTTTACTTTTAACATTGATTTACATCATAAATAGGAATGGGTATTAGAGAAGCTAAAACTACAGAGAGAGAGACTTTAGGCTAATATTTTAATCCTAGTCTTTATCTTTTGGTGAAATGGTTCTTAATAGCATCTCAGACTAAGCATGATGACAAATTTCCTATTGGTAGAGTAAATGTGTCAAGGCAAAACTCAGAATAGATAAATCTTCCCAGAATTTTAGAGGAAAGGTGACAAATATTTGTGTCTAGAAAGATGTTAAAACATATAACAGCTATTGTAGATTATTACAAATTTTCTTTGTACTGGACACTGTACTCTGTGTTTATTACATACATTTGTTATTATACATAGTTTTTATAGCAGACTTGTGTGATGGCTATTATTGCTTCCTTTTACTAAGGCATGGGGAGTTTAAATAAATTAAGCAAAATGTAGATGGCACAATATTGTAGCAGCGGCAAAATTCACAAAAGGCTGACTCAAACATGTAGGCTGTTTCTGTCAGAGTCAGCAACAACCTGAAAGCTCTGAGCTGATTTCTTTGTTTTCATGGTGTGTGTGTGAGGGGTCCCATGGTATCAACTCAATATTATTATCTTAGAAATTCAGATGAAACTTAGAAACTTATTCATATTGCTTAGTTCTAGGCCAGTAATGGAACTCCTGTTCTTTGTGGCTGTCTTAGATACTTTCTCATTGCTAGGACAAAACAGGCAGTACCTGCAACTTAAAAGAGGAGAGGATTATCTTGGAACACCATTTCAGAACTCTCAGTTCTTGCATAACTGGTGGTACAGTGGAAGGGTCTGGGTGGAGGAAAACTGCTCACATCATGGTGGCTGGGAAACAGAGAGAGAGAGAAAGGAGGTGCTGGGGGACAACACATACCCTTCTAGGTCATGTGCCTAGTAACGCAGTTCTAATCAGGTCCCACTTCCTAATGGCAAATCAGCATTAGCATTCCCATAATTCAGTCACTTTCCATAACCTCTGCCCCTTAGAGCATAAGGCTTCTAGGGTGACACCCCACATCTAAACCATAACATTCCACTCTCACAAAAGGCATATGCACATTTTTCTTCATGCAAAATGCATTTAGTCCATCTCTTACATCACTAAAACCTTAATAGTTCAAGTCCAAGTCCAAATTCTCCTCTGAGACTCAAAGCTCTACTGTGAGCTTTAAAAAAAAGAGAAAGTTGAATACTGCTATTACACAGTGTGGTACAGAGTAAGCATTCCCATTGCAAAAGGGAGGAATAGGGGGATAGAGAGGAACGGGGCCAAAGCAAGACCCAAACCCAGCAGGGCAAACATTAAATCTCATAGTTCAGCACTGGGGGCAAGTGGTGTTAATGAGCTATGAAATCTGATGGTTTGTGTTGCTCTGACCCTATAGCATTGATGATTGCAACTACTGTAACCTCTCTCGGGGTGCCTTCACTCAATGCCACCCTCAGACATTCCATGTTCTTGGCTTCTCTAGCTTCTCGGGCTCTCTACTGAACTATTTGATTCACTTCACAGCTTCATACATTGCCCTCTCAGGGGAAGACTGTTTGAATTCCTAGGCCTTCTGAACCTTTGGTGGAAGCCTGCCTGACCCCACAACTCATATTCTGCAAGCTTGTAAAATCAGCATCATGTGGATGATGCTAAAGTCTGTTGCCCACTGAAACAATAGCTGGCCCCCCTTGAATCAGGACTGCAGTGTCTTCTGAGTGACTGAGCACTGTGAAACAAATCCCAGGGAATCAATTCCCTAGGTAGTATCTTTTCAGCAGTGTGCCCCAAGACTCTCTTCTTAAAGCAATCTTTTACTTTTGCAACTTTGAACCTGAAAAGTTTGGGATCTGACTAGTTCCCACATTTCCCTCAAAACTTATGCAAAGTACTTGGCTCCTTTTAAGTCTTTTGAGCAATCTTGCTCTGTAAGGCACTGACTTTGCAGGAGCTTCCTTCTTAGGGAAAGTGAAAACTATTAAAATGGTCTTTTTCATATTGAAATCCATTTCACTATAAACCTATCTAATAGTTACCAGCAGTTGCCATACCCAAGCCTGAAATTTGTTGTCTGCTCTTAATTTCAGTCTCCTGCTAAGTTTCAGGACATAGGCTATATGCATACAAGTTATCTGTCAGAGCATAAAACACATGGCTACTGGGGCTAGGGATTTAGCTCAGCAGCACAGCACCTCCCTGGCAAGTGCAAGGTCGTGAATTCTATTCCCAGTACTGGAAAAAAACCAAAACCCAAAAAACAAAAACAAAAACAACAAAGAAAACCACATGGCTGCTGGTCCAACTGTCAGTGGAATCCTTGTTCATAACTGAAACCTCTTGAGCCTAGTCTCTGTAATCTGCATTTCTATCAGCATTTTAGGGCTTCTACAGCTAGAATCTTCAAAACTATACTAACTCCTTTCACAAACCTCTTCCTAAGACTTCTAAACCACCTGGTCAGGTAAATCATAGCAACAACCTTACTCCTGGTACCAAATCTTGTCTTAGTCACTTTCCTCATTTCATCACTGGGACAAAATAGCTAATGCTTGCAATTGAACCATTTACCAGTCCAATTATTTAAGTACAGGATGACCCAAAATTGCATATTTTTATTAATTTTTACAACCTAATATAGCAGGAAATATAAAAGTATTTTTATCAAATTTATTCAATACAAGAATTGACTGGTTGAAATGACACCTGCCTGAGCAACACTCACCATAGTATATAAACAGATATGCTCTATGGGTGATGTTTGGGGTAAACTATTAAGTGATTAAAGGAGGAGAGGTTTATTTTGGCTCACATTATAGAGAAGTTTCAGTCCATGTTCATCAGGCTAAAACACATAAATTGCATGGTGGAAGAGCTTGAGCAGAGGAAACTTCTCATGTCTTGGCAGCTAGATAACAGAGAAAAACAAAGGAGCAGGGATGGAGAGATATCATAAGGTCCCCACTGATCCACCTCTTCCAGCCAGACCCTATCTCCTCACAGTAAGTCAGCTATATTGGCCTTATGATTCAATCACATTCCAAAAGCTACACCTATGAGTGCATAAGACATTTATGAAATATTCTTGATTTAAACAATAACAATGGTCATAAACTTGAAAATTGGGATTAATCCAAGGAAATAGGGTAGTGAGATGTTTATTTATATTGATTAATCTTATTTCTACTTACAGGATTTTTTTATTTTAAAGAGAAAAAAAGAACAAAAAACAAAATCAAAATTCCAAAACAACATGATAGGGGGTAACAATGGTTAATACATTGTGTATTGTTATCTTCAAATTAGTAACTCAGGGTACAAGATATCAGCATTTAATAGTCCAAACAATATTAACACAAGCCTGTCTTTTTAATGAACAAAGAGACATTAGTAGTATAACTATCTTAACTATCTCATATATATATATA
>NW_004955434.1:516637-518664 GCF_000276665.1 Chinchilla lanigera | reverse complement strand
TGCTTGCTCTATTTTCCTGACATGGGTATTCACTGCTATAAATTTCTGTCTTAGGATTGCTTTCATTGTGTCCCATAAGTTTCAGTATGTTGTACTGACATTATCATTTAATTGCAGAAACAGTCTAATTTCTTTAATTTCATCTGTGATCCACTGATTGTTCAGGAGGGTGCTGTTTAATTTTCATGTGCTTATGAACTTCTTAGGTTTCTTTTGCCATTGCTTTCCAGTTTCATTACACTATGATCTGATAATATGCATGGGATAATTTCAGCTTCTTTTCATTTACTTAAACATGTTCTATGGGATCTCTGTGGTCTGTTTTGGAGAACATCCTGTATGCAGCTGGGAAGAAGGTGTATTCTGATGCTGTGAGGTGGAACACTCTGTAGCCATCTACTAAGTCCATTTATTTAAAGGTTTGGTTCAGTTCTATTTCACTGATTTTTTTTTTCTAGTTAATCTTGTTTAGTTAGTCTTTTTGTGGCAGTGGGGTATTGAAATCCTGCAATACAATTATATTAGTGCTTATTTGGTTTTTCATGCCCATTAATATTTGTTTTATGTAGTTGGGTACACTGGTATTGTTTGCATATATATTTATGATTGTTATCTCTTCCTCTTGGATTGTTCCCTTTACAAAGATGTAATGACTTGTTTTGTCTCTCTTATTCAGTCTTGGTGTGAAATTCACTTTGTCTACAAATAGGATAGCTATCCCTGTTTTTCTCTGGGTTCCTGTTCCATGCAGTATGGTTTTCCATTTTTTGACTTTCAGTCTCTGAATTTCTTTTTGAATTAAATGTGTTTCTTGTATGCAGTATATTGTTGGATATTCTTGATCCATTCTGCTAGTCTGGAATTGGTGAATTGAGGCCATTTACATCAGTGGTTATAATTGATATGTATTGACTTATCCTTGTCATGTTATTTTCCTATTGTTGGTTCCCTCTTTTTTCCCTCCTTTTGTTTAATTGTTTGCCATCCCTGGTGGATTCCTTCTATTGGAGTTCAATGACTTGTAGTCTTTGTTATCTCTTTCTAGAATGTCTTTCAAAACATTTGGGTGTGCTGGCTTGGTGGTCATAAATTTCATCAGATGTTCTTTATCGTGGAAGTATCTTATTTTTCCATCAGTTTTGAAAGATAGTTTTGCAGGGTACATCACTCTGGGTTGTAAGGTGTTTTCCTTTAGAGCTTGAAATACTTCACTCCAAGCTGTCCTTGACTTGATGGTTTGTGCTGAGAAGTCAGCTGTGACTCTGGTGGGCTTTCCTTTATAGATGATTTATTTCTTTTCCCTAACAGCTTTAATATTGTATTCTTGTGTTGAATTTCTGGAATTTTGACTATGATATGCCTGGCTGTAGATAATTTTGATCCTGGTTAATTGGAATTGTATATGCCTGGCTTATATGTATATCAAAGCCTTTCTCTCTACCTGGGAAATTTACTGCTATGATGTCTGTGAACAAGTTTTTTTTATAACATTTGCTCTATTCCCTGCTTTTTCATTGTCTTCAGTCAATCTTAATTTCTTCTTTACATCATCTAGTAGCTGCTGTATTGATTTCTCATGGTCCCTTGCTATTTTTAAGAAATCTTTCTTTTCATGATCACTAACCACAAGCCTGTCTTCTATATCTGAGATCCTGTCTTCATACTGGCTTAATCTGCTTTGAATACTTTCAATGGAATTTCTATTTTCCTGGATATCTGCTTGGATCTACTATATGGATCACATTTCTTTCTTATACTGAATATTCATAGCTTCCATAATCTTTTTAAATGCCTCTATTTTTTTGTCTGTATCTGCTCTAGCATCACTAAGCATGGTTCTCATTGTGGACACTATCTCTGCTGTTATCTGAGAAATTATTTCTGATTTGATTTTTTCTAGAGACTCATTTAATTGCTTTATTGTTACCACTTCAGAGAGGCCAGGTGTGTAGCTTTTAGATTTTCCTACCTCACTGCTTCCTGGGTTTTCCTTTGGTAAACTGGGTGCCTGGGGTTTCATCTCTCTC
>NW_004955434.1:514618-516537 GCF_000276665.1 Chinchilla lanigera | reverse complement strand
ACGGGTGCACTGTGATACAATATTTTTAATTCTTCTGGGAAGGTACCCAGAAGGGGAATAGCTGGGTCAAATGGGACCTCTAATCCTAGTTTTTAGAGGAATCCCCACGCTGCTTTCCACAGTGGTTGTACCAGTCTACACTCCCACAAACAGTGGAGATGTGTTCATTTTTCCCTACAGCCCCTTCAGCATTTGTTGCTGGTTGATTTCTTGATAATAGCCATTCTTTGTGGGGTCAGATGGCTTTTCAGTATTGTTTTAACTTGCATCCCTCAAATGTCCAGTGATGTTGAATATTTTTTCATACAGTTATTTGTTGTTTGTATTTCTTCATCTGAGAAGTGTGTATTCATCTCAGATGCCCATTTTTGGATTGGGTTTTTAAATTTGGGGGGTCTGATTTTTTTTTTAGTTCTTTATGTATTCTCAATAGTAATTCTTTGTCTGAGGAACAGCAGCAAACATTTTTTCCCACATTGTACACCTTCTCTTCACTCTGTTGGTGATTTTTCTGGCTGTGCAAAAAGCTTTTTAGTAAGATGAGATACCAGTTGTTGATTCTTTGTGATAGTTCCTATGTGACTGGGGTTTTATTTATAAAGTCTTTGCCTATGCCAATGTCTTCAAGAGTTCTACCTATTCTATCTTCCAGCTGATTGAATTTAGTTTAGTGCCTAACATGGGTCCAATTTTAATCTTCAGCATGTGCAGAGCCAGTTTTTCCAGTGCCATTTATTAAAGAGGCTAGC
Organism: Chinchilla lanigera; assembly: GCF_000276665.1. NCBI lineage: Eukaryota > Metazoa > Chordata > Mammalia > Rodentia > Chinchillidae > Chinchilla > Chinchilla lanigera. The sequence continues at coordinate 515,788 of NW_004955434.1, read as the reverse complement.
TTTCTTTCAGTGAATGTGTTTGGCACCTTATCAAAGATAAGGTGGCACAGTATGTCTGGAGTTGTTTCTGCATCTTCTAGTCACTTTCATTGATCTTTGGGCTTTTTTTTTTTTTTGCCAGTACCATGCTGTTTAGGTCACTGTAACTTTATAGTGTAAGTTCAAGTCAGGGATTGTGATGTTCCCTGCCTTGTCTTTGCTGCCCAGAGTTGTCTTTGCTATAGTAGGTCTCTTCTGGTTCCAAATGAATTTTAGGATTGTTTCCTTTAATTCTGTGAGATATGCTATTGGAATTTTTATTGGAATTACATTAAATTTGTGTAATAGTTTTGGAAGTATGGCCATTTTCACTATATTGGTTCTTCCTACTCAAGAGCAAAGGATATCTTTCCATTTTCTGATATCCACTTTAATCTCCTTTTACAGAGTACTGTAGTTTTCAATGTAGTGGTCTTTTACATCCTTTGTTAGATTGATTCCTAGGTATTTCATTTGTTTGGATGCTATTGTGAAAGGTGTTGTTTCCTTAATTTCTCTTTTCAGTGAGTTTGCTATTCATGTACAGGAAGGCTATTGATTTTTGAGTGTTGACTTTGTATCCAACTATGCTACTGAATTTGTTTATCAAATCTAGCAGCTTTTTGGTGGAGTTTTGAGGTCTTCTATGTAGCATATCATGTCATCTTCAAATAATATTAATTTAACTTCTTCCTTTTCTATTGTTATTCTTTCTATTTTTTTCTCTTGTCTAATTTCTCTGGCTAAAGTTTCCAGGACTATGCTCAAAAAGAGTGGAGACAGTGGACATCCTTGTCTTGTTTCTGATTTTAGAGTGAAAGCTTTAGGTTTTTGTCCATTTATTATGATGTTGGCTGTTGGTTTGTCATAGATGGCTATTATCAGATAGAGATAAAGACCATTTATTCTTATTTTTGGTAGAGTTTTGTTTGTTTGTTTTTACCATGAATGAGTGTTGCACTTTGTCAAAAGCTTTTTGTGCATCTCTTGAGATGATCCCATGATTTTTGTCCTTGGCTCTACTGATATGGTGTACTACATTTATTGATTTGTGTATCTTGAACCATCCCTGCATTCCTAGGATGAATCCCACTTGGTCATTGTGTATAATCTTCTCAATGATTTGCTGCATTCTGTTTGCCAGTATCTTAT
>NW_004955434.1:461706-513288 GCF_000276665.1 Chinchilla lanigera | reverse complement strand
GTCTCTCTTATTCAGTCTTGGTGTGAAATTCACTTTGTCTACAAATAGGATAGCTATCCCTGTTTTTCTCTGGGTTCCTGTTCCATGCAGTATGGTTTTCCATTTTTTGACTTTCAGTCTCTGAATTTCTTTTTGAATTAAATGTGTTTCTTGTATGCAGTATATTGTTGGATATTCTTGATCCATTCTGCTAGTCTGGAATTGGTGAATTGAGGCCATTTACATCAGTGGTTATAATTGATATGTATTGACTTATCCTTGTCATGTTATTTTCCTATTGTTGGTTCCCTCTTTTTTCCCTCCTTTTGTTTAATTGTTTGCCATCCCTGGTGGATTCCTTCTATTGGAGTTCAATGACTTGTAGTCTTTGTTATCTCTTTCTAGAATGTCTTTCAAAACATTTGGGTGTGCTGGCTTGGTGGTCATAAATTTCATCAGATGTTCTTTATCGTGGAAGTATCTTATTTTTCCATCAGTTTTGAAAGATAGTTTTGCAGGGTACATCACTCTGGGTTGTAAGGTGTTTTCCTTTAGAGCTTGAAATACTTCACTCCAAGCTGTCCTTGACTTGATGGTTTGTGCTGAGAAGTCAGCTGTGACTCTGGTGGGCTTTCCTTTATAGATGATTTATTTCTTTTCCCTAACAGCTTTAATATTGTATTCTTGTGTTGAATTTCTGGAATTTTGACTATGATATGCCTGGCTGTAGATAATTTTGATCCTGGTTAATTGGAATTGTATATGCCTGGCTTATATGTATATCAAAGCCTTTCTCTCTACCTGGGAAATTTACTGCTATGATGTCTGTGAACAAGTTTTTTTTATAACATTTGCTCTATTCCCTGCTTTTTCATTGTCTTCAGTCAATCTTAATTTCTTCTTTACATCATCTAGTAGCTGCTGTATTGATTTCTCATGGTCCCTTGCTATTTTTAAGAAATCTTTCTTTTCATGATCACTAACCACAAGCCTGTCTTCTATATCTGAGATCCTGTCTTCATACTGGCTTAATCTGCTTTGAATACTTTCAATGGAATTTCTATTTTCCTGGATATCTGCTTGGATCTACTATATGGATCACATTTCTTTCTTATACTGAATATTCATAGCTTCCATAATCTTTTTAAATGCCTCTATTTTTTTGTCTGTATCTGCTCTAGCATCACTAAGCATGGTTCTCATTGTGGACACTATCTCTGCTGTTATCTGAGAAATTATTTCTGATTTGATTTTTTCTAGAGACTCATTTAATTGCTTTATTGTTACCACTTCAGAGAGGCCAGGTGTGTAGCTTTTAGATTTTCCTACCTCACTGCTTCCTGGGTTTTCCTTTGGTAAACTGGGTGCCTGGGGTTTCATCTCTCTCCTCTTTCTTTCTTTCTTTCTTTCTTTCTTTCTTTCTTTCTTTCTTTCTTTCTTTCTTTCTTTCTTTTCTTTCTGTTTAATTCATGAAGTGATGTTTGTAAATTGCCCATGGTGGGCTGATTTGTTGCTAGCATTTGAAACCTTTAGGAAATGACCATTTCTAGTCAATCTCAGTCTTGGAATACCAGGTAGACCAGCTGTATAGAAAATTATGTCACTTTTGGCTATAGTGGTACCAATGACAGCATAAAACACAGCCTAGAAAGTGACAAGCTGAAGTAACCATTAATTTGTCACCTTTAACCATATGGACTAGATTTGTAGTTATATAACAAAATCTAAAACATTTCAGGAATTTGTGTATAGTATACAAGTCCTTAATATGTCCTTTTTGCCCTCAGGGGTTAAAATTTAAAATGGGTTAGGGAGAAAATATAGAAGTGGAAGAAGAGGAAGAGATTAGATGTAAGGCTGGAGGACAAAGGGTGATCATGCTAACTTTGGGAAACTGGTCAAGAAGACTGGAGGGAAAGAGAAAAGGAAGAGTTAAAAAGAATAGGGCAGGACCAAAACCACAAAGAGGCTAGACCCCATGTTCACATTCATATAAAAGCAAGTTCAAACAATGAAGGAGAAAAAAACAAAAACAGAAAACAACAACAACAAAAATGAACACAAAACTACAAAAAAGAGAGAGAGAGAAAAAAGTGCACTTCTGGGTTTGTCTCTGCTGTCATCACTGGCAGACAACGTGCAGAGACAAAGTCCTGATCTGTATTGATTTATCCCAGCAAGCCAGCAGTAGTTTTTTGGTGGGGTAGTGGATAGTCTCAGTGAGCCTGTACCTTCTGGTGGCCTGCAGCTGTCAGTGTACCTTCTGCTGGCCTGAACCCAGCTGGAGCTGCTAGATGGATCCAGCAGCAGCTCTGAGTTCTGAGCTCAACCAGCCTCTCTCCAAAATGATTCCCAGCCAACTACTCTCTTGCCTGGGATGACTGGGCCCTCTGCACTCACTAGCAGCTAATACAGTCATTCACATTCACTGCTCCCCGCCACTACTATGTTTTTCTATGAGGGTTTTGGGCTTGCTGTGTGTCTGCAGGTTTGAATCACTCCTCTCACACAGTGTGTCCCAACTCAGGGAAAAGGCACCTCCTTCTTTTTTATTAGTTTTTCTCTTCACTCTCTCTGTGGGCTTCAATTCATGCCTCAGTTCCTCCTTGAGTCTAAGGGACCCACTTCCCTCTTTCTTGTCTTCTCCACATTGCTGTATTCTAGCATCTGGATGGCAACACTTGGAGAGGCTCTTTCTCTGCTACCTACCACTCTGCCATCTCGACACTTCTCTCCTTACAGAAATATTTGAAGAAATGTAACAAAAAGAATCCCCTGAAACTCCTAAATGGACCTGATATCTCTCTTTCTCTTTCTCTCTCTTTCTCTCTCTACCTCTCTTTCTCTCTTTCATGTTTTGATGTATTTCTTGGATGGATTTGCTAAGATATGTTGTATCTCATTCCTCATGTATTTTTCCTCATGTGTTTGTTTGATTCCATCAAAGTAATTTTAAAGATACAGTTTTTTGTGTGTGTGTCTTAACCTCAGTTTCCCAGAGAAACAGAAATGAAAAAAAATCCATTTATAATATAAAGTATGATAAAAATATATAGTGTGATTTTAAAATGTACAGTAAATGTTTAAATTAAAGAATTATTACAGTAAAAAACACATTATCATTAATCCACCTCAAAATATTCCCCTTTTCTTTAAACAAAATTAGGTCATTTTTCATGCTATTTTCTGAAGCAGTTCTGGAAGTTCCCTTTTTTGACCAACTTTAACTGTGGTGTCATAGCTGCCTTGACCTCCTAAATCTGCTCAAAATGTTTACCTTCACGGTTAACATTTGCAGAAGAGCCAGTAGTTGAACAGTGTCAGATACAGGGAATAAGGTGGATGAGGGTATACTTTGATATTTTTTTTGACATTTAGTTGTAAACGGTTGATCAACAATGAGTGATTAAAACATATGGTGATTGTTTAAATTAAAAAAAAAAATTACAGCCGGGCTTGGTGGTGCACACCTGTAATCCTAGCACTGGGGAGGCTAAGGCAGTAGGATCGCTGCAAGTTCAAGGCCAACCTGGGCTACAAAGTGAACTCAAGGCCAGCCTAAACTGCATAGCGAGACCCTGTCTCAAAAAAAAAAAAAAATTACAGTAAAAGACACATTGCCATGGAGATGTATATGTACCAGTTCCCTAAAATGAAAGCAATCATTATGTATCATAAACATCTGCTATTAGAAAGAGAACATAGCCACTAATCACCATTAAAAAATGCACACAGTCACCAATCACCATCATAATACTCAAAATACTTCTTGTTTCAAGCACACTCATATTATCATCCTTGGCAATTTGTCATGCACTGTAATAAGTTTTTTAAATTTAATCACCTTTTGTATATAATATTAAGATTTATATGTTTACAAATAATATATTTTATATAAGGAATTAAGCCATGGAGGCAAAGAAATCTCTCAATCTCCCAGTCAAAGTCCTGAAAACTAGAATAACTTATGCTGTAAGTTCTAGTCAGGGGCTGGGGATTTAGCTCAGCTGTACAGTGCCTGCCTGGCAAGCATAAGGTGGTGAGTTCAATTCCCAGTACTGAAAAAAAAAAACAACAAAAAAGAAAGTACTAGTCAGTCTGAAGGCAGGGGAGGATTAATGTCCTAGCTCACAGAACATTATTAGATGGAGAAAACAAATTCTGTCCTCTCAGCCTTTTGTTTATTCAGGCCTCTGATAGATTGGATGAGGCTCATCCACACCGGAAGTGGAATCTGGTTTACACAATCTACCAAATCAAATGTTAATCTTATTCAGCAGCATCCTCATGAGCATACCCAGAATAATGTTTAGTGAAGTATGTGGACAGCCTGTGGCCCAGTCAAGTGAAAACATAAAGTAAACCTCCATACTCTTACTAATCGATATGTTCTCTGTAATACTGAGCAATGGACCCTGCGTAGAGTACCACATATTTACTGATCGACAGTAGGCTGTCCTTAGAATAAAGCTCCGGCACAGCAATCAATTATTAATACTTCATTGGTTTTCTCCATCTGCCCACAACTAGTACTGATAGAAAACATTGAGATTGTCTCTTTTACAATATAACTTTCTCTTGAAAAAGAGTGGTATTTTGACTTTTCTTGTCTCTTTCTGGTTTAAATCTGGCTCAAGTTTCTATTGAATGCCTGCTATGCTAAATTTCTGAGCAATACTCTATGAGAGGAGTTAAAAAGAATAAAATCTACTAAATAAAGTGTGGCCTTTCATTTTTATCAGTCTTGCCCATACAGAGAAGTTGATGGCAAGAACCTAAATTTGGATCTAGGTATGTGGTTTTATTTTAGATCCAGCATGGAATGAGTTGTTTGCATTCACCATTATTTATTTTACAGCAAAGATTTGCACATTCTGGATGAACTTTTGCAGTCTATGTAACTGAGGTAGCACTGGATATGGAAATAAATGATCAAGATTGAATCTTATTTATACTATTTATTAGTTATGCACTCTTTAGCAGATATTCAGATTTGTGTATTTAGTTTCTTGGCAGAACAATGAAGTTAAGTTAGACTCAGTGATACTTTGGTTCATGAATTTAATTTGTTCCAGGATTCTAGAAGATGATGGGTATCATGTTCTTCACCCAATCTGGAGTTCAGGAATGGAAGCAAAATTTTGCTGAATGCTTCTCTTTGTGAACTGAATTGTTCATGAACAGAAGCATGTGTGAACTGAGGTATTACTATATATTTTTCACAATAGTATATTCCAGCACAGATGAGTTGTGGATGTATGTCTTCAATTAGTTTACCTATTTTCACTTTGAAAACAATGTTTCACCTAAGAGGAATTATGAAGTATGTTGTATAAGACTATGCAATTTGGAGTTCATACTCACGCTTCTAAGGTTGAATTTCTAATTTTACTTCTTTCTGTGCAAACTGTAGCAAGTCACTGAAGTTTTCCAAACATCAAGTTTTTCTCTGAAAAGTAGTGCTAGTAATAACTTTCCTTATGGTGGTACAAACATGAAACTAAATAAGAGTAGTTGAAAAGTATTCAGAACAAAGGAGGGTATTAATAATTTTTAGCTTTAAAAAAACTACACATGTAATATATACACACTTTACATATATTTCCCTTCTCATAAAAAATTATGTTTTCCATGGAGTTATCACTTAGTAATTGTTTAACCCTTGTGTAATACATGGTTTGACAACTTTTGGCTTTCACATACTTTAGCAAGTAAAATAATTAAAAATGCCTCATTGTAATCTTCATGTGAAATATTTAACAACCATTATCAAAATGATCCCTGGAATAGGCTTACACATGGAAATTTCTTTCTCTATTCCTGTCAAGATATCTAAATATTATCATAATTTTTACCTTATTGGTAATATTTACCTTATAATATTTACCTTATTGGATGTTATGAACAGGCAGTTGATCCTGTCCAGAAAGTCTGTAGCTTCTAGACCAAATAAAATCTAACAAGTAAACATAAAATTGTACCCATGTCTATACACAGTGGGACACAGCATGGGGACTAGATTGCATGGGGCAGAAGGCACTAATTCAGTATTTCTGGAAATGAGACAGTAACTTTGCGTTGACAATGGTAGCTTTGAGAGAAGAGAGAGCAAAGATATCATATCAAATGCCCTTGGTAATGGACTTCGGATGACTTCAAGGCCAACCTCAGACCTGTAATTGGATATGTATGTTAGCTGAGCTGTCTACCCACTTATCCTCTCTAGTTCTCTCAACTGGGAAATGGGAATAATAATGCATCCTTCGGAGGTGTTTTATCACACAACCAAACCTTCCACTAAGTAGCAAAATAAAGCACCATTTGGCCAGAGTACCTACTGTCATAGAAAATATTATTAAAGCTAGTGTGTTTTCTGACTCTGTGTATACCAGGACAGAAATATTTTTACCCCACCCAAATACCTTAATCACATTTAATTCATAAAATTATTGCTCTAAAAAGTTATTGCTCTATGGAGATCCTTTAACTTGAAATAGGAAACCTAACCCACTCTTCCTGTAGAATAGTTTGCAGGTTCACTGATTCCTGTTACAGAAAGGAAAACTGGGGGACTAGTCAGTAAGAGTCTTGGGAAGGGGTTATTAGGCAGAAACTGAAGAGTGTGGGCTGTCAAGAGCAAGAGATGCTTACTTTCTGGAACAGGGAACAATCATGCTCCTCATGAAAGGGTGGAAACCCCAGGAAAAGGTGCACAGCCCCCCAGAAGGGTAGAAGCCCATTCTATAGGGAGGCTCCAGTCTTCTTTGTTTGTTTTTTTATATTTTGAAAACATCATTTTAACATTCTTTGGATTTTCTCAACCTCCTCTTTTATCTCAGGATCAGGTTCCTGCTCTATACTTTCTCTGTTAAGCTAATTAAAGGACTTTCAGGTTCGTTAGGAATTTTGTGTGTGATGGGTCTGAACGGAAGGGAACCTGAATTTAACCATGGGAATGCTGGTATGCATGGCCTTGCGAAACTTTGACTGAGGTCCAAAAGTTACAGTTTCTTAATAGTCCATTTTTTCATCGTGATTTCTTTGTCTCCATTTAAAATGATCTTTTTTTCTTCTGTCCTACCTCAGAATAAATATTATTCCAATTAATAAGCTATTTGGTGTTAATCTGACATAACAGGTTGCTTAAGAGTTTCCGACCAGTCTCTCAGACGCTTGATGTCCACTCTACTTTTCATTCTAGCCAGGAGGCTCAGACATTTACTAGCTATCTGTATGATATAAACCAACACATATGCCACATTCAGTGTAAACTGTGTCAATAAATCACAGACCATTTACAAATTTCTTAGAGGTTTAGTCTTAATATTGTGGAGTAGGGAAAAAAAAAATGGGGATGTATGGATAGATGGCCAGAATTCTTAAAAATTTATAAGGACACCTAGCATTCAGAATTCTTTCTCATTAGATGAGGACTGTGTTAACTAATATCCCTAGTTACGTAGCAAAACTTACAAAGTATGATTTTCCCCAACAGCTCAGGGCAGGATAAAGAATGATTTACTTTATTTTATTTTAAATTATTATTAATGATGGGGTTTTTTCTTTCTACATTTCAGTTTTTTTCTTGGTGCTTTCACTATTTGTCAGGAAGACAGATCTTCCAAATTTCAGCAGACTACAAATCCAAATTCTCTATCTTGTTTTCCTCTGCCTGTCTTCAGCAGTTCTTCCCTCCTGGCTGAGCCTTCCTCCTGACTCTACCCAGCCCCCACTGCCTTTTGTTTTCTGGAAGACACTGATTAACATTTGCTAATGTATGCTAATAAGCATTAATTACCATCTCTGATGTGAACAAAAGCAGTGCTACAAAGGGAGGGAAGGATGTGGACAGAGTTCAGCCAGCCTTTCCGTGCTTCTTTATTCTCCGGGAACAATGGTCGGCTTTCACTGGTCTCACAATTCTTCAGTGTTTTTGTGTGTTTCATTTTGTTTGTTTATCCATGAATCCTGACAACCATTCTTCTTCGTCACTTAGAATATTGCAGAAACGCTGTGGGGAGCCGATCGATTCCTTTTTGTTCTAAATAACCAGAAAATATAAGCATCCCTGCTAAGAGTTTATAACACGGATTTGTACTTTCATCTGACAGTTATTTTGGCATCCTATTACTATAAAAGGTTTTAGCCACAAAAACTCGCAAGGGAATGTATTTTCTTTTCTCCACATTTCTTTACAGTGGTAATTACAATGGAAGAGCACACATTCTGAATATATATTACAACAGCGTGGTTAAACAGGAAACGTTCCCCCCCTCCCAAACAATGTAAATGCAAAAACAAAAAACAAAACAACCAAAAAACCCTGGCAAGACTAATCACTTGCTTCTTTGTAACCACAGAGAATTCTAAATGCTTTTGTAAGTATTTATTTATTGACTATGTATAGTTTTTTTTTTTTTTTTTTTAATGCCAACTGTCCAAATCACACAGTAAGAGCCATTTTTGCTCTTTCCGTAGCCGGATGGATGGTACTGCGAATTGCCTTTGAGAAACTGTGTGCTTCGCTGTTTCATATTTGCTCTTCCATCTCAGGGGTGGGAGAAATTGGAAGCAAACCAGCTACTCACTTTGCTCAGCCTGGCTTTAATCATAATTTCTCGTACAATAAAAGCAAAGGAAAAAAGTACAAAAAATATGATGTGCGCCCCCTCCCCCATGTATATCTGTACAATTTTATCTATTCTAAAAAGATAGGAGATACTCATTTTTAGTAGATTTCTTCTTTTTTCCTGTTCTAGGAGTTCACCATTCTCCGAAATCTCGTAGTAAAATATGTTTCCATAGATTTCATCCTGCTCCATTTGGCAGCTATAGTATTTTATGTTGTGTTTTTAATAAAGCAAACATCAGAAGCTATTTATTCTGTCCTTCTTGGGGCCTCAAAAACAGTATAATCTAGAAGGAAAAACACTGGAGAATGTCTATTGCCATAAATTATTGTTGTACCTGGTTCCCCTTTCTTCTTTGGGTGGCTGAGCCTTACCACAAACCAAAATTATTATTCTCTTTAAGTTTTCAAAACTGTAGAAATTTAAGATATCTAGCTAATATCTTTAAGATGTTATAATATTGGAAAATATTACCTTTTGTAATTTTTATACAAATTTTCATTAGAGTATTTTTGAATACGTGTACACATCCAGGGGGACTATCAGATTAGTTCTGTCATATTAAAACTTTTTCCCAGTACCTTGATGATATTTAAGAATAAGGATGTCATGCCACATTTCTACCCCTGAGAAATTTTTTTTTTTTTCCTGGTACCGGGAATCAAACTCATGACCTTGTGCTTGCCAGGCAGGCACTGTGCCGCTGAGCTAAATACCCAGCCCCTACCCCTGAGAAATTTTAAAATGCCTTATGGTGTAAAGGTTTATTAAGATATTTGATTGATATAAGAGTTAAGTAATTTTTCTCTTCATTTAATGGCTTCCAAAATTATCATATTTAATTCCATCAGCTTAGGGGAGAGGTGGTATTTAATGGTCTCAGATCTGGAATCTTCAGAGCATAAGATTCATGTAGTATTTATTCATAAAAATGTTACAGTTCTCCTACAGATGCATAGGGACAACCACATATAAATATAAAATATTAATAGAATGTACTAAAGGCAAAAATGTAATTTTTGTTTTGTATATAGGTTTATATTTATCCTCCTCCTTTATCATGTACTGTAATTCTTACTCCATTTTTGCTCTTCTTTGATTTTTATTTTTATTAGTACCTGTTTTGCAGTCCATAATGCTTACATTCATTATGAGTTGATACATGTACAGAACACATCCTGATTCTTTTTATTTTTTACTCTTTTAATTCTCTTCCCTCCTCCCTTATAGTCTTCCTTCCTCTCCTTTTAACTCCCAGCTTTTCTTTTCCTCTAATTTTCTTCCTTCCCCCTACTTTAGTCCCATATATTTGAATTGGCAAACGGTAACTCCATATATGAGCAAAGAGTACATTAGTACTTTTTTATTATAATATAATAACGGTTGCTTAATAAAGTCTCCAAGAAGAACAGAAATAAATCAAAAAAACAACAAAGTGAAAAAAGTATTAATAATCTTTCTTGTTTTTTATATACTATTATAGGGAGTGCATTTCACAACTTTCATCTCCATCTTCTTGTTCTTATTAATCTTTCTCATCAGTATATAAGAACGTCCTAAGTAGTAAAACTAGCTATCTCTGGTAACTCTGCATATGATCTTTTAGCATTAGGCAGATTCAGGCTTTGGCCCACACCACTAAATCTGTGTCGGCCAAGATCATCATTGACCTTTACAGTGCAAATTCCATGGTGAGTTTTCAGCCTCAGTGTAGTTCACTTAGCAGCCTGTGACACAGCTCTTACGAGCATCACTGGCCTTTTACGGTGTCTTCTTTTCCTCCTGATTCACTCATGCTCATTCTTAGTCTCTTTGGTGGGTTCTTCTTTTCCCTCTCCTTTCCACTTTGTAATCTCCTCTTTTTCTGTTTTGTTCTTACTCATTATCTTGGTGATAATGGCTTTAAATATCATCCATAGCTTAATAATTTCACAGTTATATTTCCAGCCAGTCCCAAGTACTCAACTGCCTACTTAACGTCGTAAATGGATGTCTAATAGGGATCTCAGTTCCAATACATCAAATTAAACTCCTGACCTTCAAAACCTCCCATGTAAACTTCTTACAATGGTCTTTAATTTACTTTAAAAAAAAAAATTCTATACTTCTGGTTTCCCAGGCCAAAAATCCTAGAGTTTTCCAAATTCTTCTTTTTCTCACATCATACCCCACACTGATGACACAGGTTCTTCAGCTAAAACTTGACAATATGCCAGGTAGGGCACAGGTTAACATTCCTCTTGAAAAATGTTGTCACAGGCAAAAGTTTCCTCATTTGTATGAAAGGGGCTGAGGCTGACATTTCTACATCTATACAAATTAGGAAGGAAAGCACAAAAGCCTAATAAACATGTAATACTTTGCTTCTATAGCCCTAATAACCTGGATTAAATTTACGTACATAATCATAAATGTCATTGTTATAAAAACATGCTTTCTCTTACATGAGAAATAAAATAGAAGAGAGATAAATAGGAAGTATGGAGCAGTTCAAATACTCCCCCAAATTTGTTTTATTTTTCCATAAAATTTAAAAAAGGGATGGGCAATCATCCTTTTGCCCCAAATAGCAAGATTCCTTAAAGGCAGGGCTACTTTCCTGAACAGCGTTCAAACTCCTACCCATAGCGTTTGTTCTGCATACTTATGTGGGTATATACGAAATGCTAATTGAGCAAATGCATTTCCCTTTCCAAAGTCATCTACTGCCACAGCAATGCTTAAAGAGTCAGAGGAGCAGGAACGATTCTGCTTTTCTGGCTACTTGGTCACTCAGTGAAAAACAGCAAACTACTTTCCACCTTCTGCCTTTCCACCTTTCCACCTTAACTAAGAAGCCCAACAGAATATCTGCTTTTCTGAACTACTCCAGTGCTTCTTTAACATGACATTTTGCTGTTGTTTCCTTTTGCGGCTTTTAATTACTGGCTGTACTTGCATGAAATGAGGATCTGGGTTGCCTAGGAATTCATCTGCTCATGGTGCATACTTTTTTCTTAAATGTGCATACTTCAACACAGCTTTGCTTGCTCCTGCCAACATTTTGACAGACTTTCCTCTCTACTTTTTTCACTGTCCTCCCATCACTCCCAGGAGAGAAGGGTTATTTCTAAAGTACAAGACCAATAGGTTTTGGGAAGCAGACAAAGCATGAGGGGTAATATGGTGGGGATAAGCTATGAGGGATGGCTCAGAGAAGGAATGGCAACGATCCATCCCAAAGATTAAGAAGGACAGCCTGCAGTTCCCACTGAAGTATTTTGAGCTTTTTCTTTGCACAGACTTCAGTGGAGAGGGCTCTTAGCTTGGTTCTTGAGAATTATTTTCAGTTGCAGGCAATACAAACTAATGTTATCAGTTATTTTTCAGGCAAAAACTGTCCCATTAAAATCAACCTTGGTCTGAGGATTTTGATGGAGTCTTAAGTCTCTTGGTTTTAGTGCGGCTGTTTAGTTTTTGGTACTGATGATGCCTTTGCTGAGGGTTTGAATTAAGAACAAAACCAGTTACTGTCCAAATCACTGTAAAAAGGAGTCTTCCTTGGCCAGAAAAAGCACCACTGTCAGGCAAAGGAGCCACTTAGCAAGAATGTGGTAGTGATCACAGTCAGAAAACATCAGGGTTGGAAAGCCAATGCAAGAGGAGGGAATGGGATATTTCTTCAAAACTCTGCAGTACCTCACTTAAGAGATCATAGCTCTTTTTGAAGTTCTCTATGTGACACTACAAGGATGTCTTCCCTTCCAGAGGACATGATCCATGATTCCAGTCCTGCTTTTTTTGTCACCTGCTTGTTGAAGAAAGCTGCGTAGTTGCTCATTTCATTGGTGTGGAACATATTAGTTTGTTATTTTTATTTAATAGATGATTTTTCTTACGCTACATTTTCATTCATTTAGTAGTTTTAATTTTATTGAATTAACCAATTAATCACATCCCAGTGAACCATCCAGTGATCATTACTAGTCAGCATAATACATCTCACATTAATTATTTTGGTTTTGCTTTGGATAGGTGTGTTGCAACACAGGCTGTGGGTCAGCACTTGCTGCTTGTCCTTAACTGTTTCTGTACAATACGGAGAGGACCCTGCTCCAACGCTAATCTTGCATCATTAAAATGCCTTCCTAGGGAATTCTTTTATTGAAGAAGCTTGCTGGCAGCATTAATTGCAAATATGAGACCATGACCAATTATTATAGAGAGAAGAATGTCTTCTTAGAAATGCTTGCCTTATTAATGCAAGCTCTCAGTAGTGACATAAACAACTTCGTCTTGTGCAAATCTAGTTACACGTAGCAATGGAAGGCAAAAGTACATTCTGAACAAAAGAATATTTATTTTTATATTCCAAGGCTGATGTTAAGTGATAACATTTTTGCATATTCTAAAAATTTTTATGCAGATTCTGTGTAAAGCAAAAAGTGCTTTTCACAATAATCTGCTTTGTGAATGGAATTTATATACTTGGCTTATGTTGCCTTTTCAGTGTGCTTGTCAAAGTTCTGAATAAGAGCCTTGATAGTGCGATAGCAGAAACAAAATGAGAGGTTGTTTCATCCATTCTCAGAAACGTTGTTTGTCGTCTTTGACTATTGGATTTGTGCCATTTTATCTTAAATAAAAATGTAAAATTATCTATTATATGAAGTTACTGGATTTTGGTTCCTAAGGGACACCATACTCATTTTTCCGAAGGCAAATTATAAAGCTCTGTCTCTGGCTGGTTTTCTTTTTTTTTTTCTGGCTGGTTTTCTAAACTGTGATCAGTGAACCCTAAACTGACTTTAGGGAAAAAACCCTGCAAATTAATATTTTTCCATATGATTGTGTCATTAATTTTTTAACTAAAATCTTTATATCCCTTTATAAAAATGAAGGAAAACTTTAAAAATACGTTTTGTGAATGTGGATTTGAAAAGAAGCAAAAGTGTTGTCTTACATGGAACTATAGGTGCATCACATACTGGGAAACTTAGGCTAGTTCAATACAATACCTATAGGAATAATTAAAACAGAAAAAATAAGACTTTAAGCATTTCAGAAAGACTTTTTGATACATGGTAAAGTTGGTTGGAATGAATTATTCTCTATTTTTAAGTAGCTAATTTGGTTATAATAACCTAATTGGTTTGGGCATGTGGGTATAATATTATTAACAATTTAATTTCTCATAAAATGAAATGACCAACAAACCCCAATATCCCTACTGTAATACAGAGTTTATTTCCACTGAAGTTATTTTGAATTAAGTTGATAGGCTTATTGCTAATCTGCAAATCTCTGAAGGCAGTGAAACAGAAATCTTCACACCGCATTTGTAGAAGACGCTGCAACTGTATATTGTTAATAAATAATGTTCATTTTGACAAATTTACTGAAAAATGTTTTTATTAGCTGCACAAAAACATTCTGATGAATGTAATAAAAGTAAAAAAAATTGCTAACAATTACATGGATATTTAAATAATTGCTATGTTTTTTCTTTCTTCAACAGTGCAAATCCAAGTAGAGGAAAAAGAAGATGATACTGAGGAAAGCTCAAGTAAGCAAGGATGTGCCCACTCAGAACAGGTTTTCTGTGGATATCAGTGAGTGTAGGGAATTCTTCTGTCATCTTCAGGCTTTGCCCACATAGAAGCACAGGAGTAGCCCACACATAGGCACAGGACTGTGTGTGACTGTCTTTTGGTGTTCTTGTTAAAGAGCCCAAATTCAGCAAGCAGAATCCTTGCTCTAGGTTCTGTTCAACTGGCACACACATACCTTCTCCCAGTGTATATGTTGTACATGATAAGTAGATGATAGTCCATAGTCCATGACTATTTGCTTTTTCATCTCTCTCCTCTATTTTTCCTGGAAAAACTTTTGGCTCTAAAAAATTTCCCTTTAAGACCGAATCTATACATTAGAACAGATTGGCTATTTTGACTGAACTGACCAGGTGGTTCAATTAAAATAAAAGAACATGTCTATTTGTTTTGAATTTATGAGCATTTTATCTGAATTGCTCTGATTTTTTTACTTTGTGTAGGCGCAGCTCAAGAGCACAAAGTCTGACATCTTTCTAGCACCCAGGCCATTCATGGATGGGAGCATGAGAAAGACCATTATATGAGCAAAAGCTTTGATTTTACCAAAAATGAAAGAAAGAGCAGCATCTAAGGAAGAGTTCACTTAGAGAAACACTGACACTCTCAATTTAATAACCAGAGCGCTGAGCAGCAGCCAGGGAATGCTTACAATGCCAATTGTTTCTATTGTTCGGTGCCCCCTGAATGAAGGCAGCCCAGAATGTCTCACAGTTCTTTGTGCTATGACTTGAATAGAGAATTGAATCCAAGGTAGCATTGTACACAAGTTTGGATTTAGTAGCTGACTTCAAAATACTGTTTAGAATTTGAATATTTGTAAACTAGTTCAGATTTTAAAGACTGCTTTTGTTTCTAAATGATAATGATTTTAATGATACATATTTCATCCATGGTAAAACAATGCAACAGCTTTAATAAGTTAGTCTTTGTTTTTTAAAATAGTTTTAAGCAAAATTTTGTCTAGGTACCCCTCATACCTTCGTAACTCCCCTTTAGAAACTCTTAAAGGCTGGTTTGAAATTTAATTCCACTGTGTTTGAGGTAATGTCAACCTTCTTGTGTGATGCCAGCACTTTAAAAAGTATTGACACTTGTTGATGGCCCAGGATAAGATTTATTCTGGTGAATATTTAATGGATCCTGAGAGTGTGCTCTGCATTTGTTGGGTACTGTATTCTGTAAATGCTGATTAGGTCAAATTGGCTCAGGGTGTTTTCAATATCTTTACTTCTTTTTGTGATAAGAACATATAACATGAGTCCTATCCTCTTCAACATTTTCTATTTGTATATTACAGAATTATAAGTGATTGATTCTAGGTTCCTAGTGGCTACCAAAAGCTTCAGCTACTCAGGTTCCTTAAATAAAATGGTGCAATATTTTCACAAAACTCTGAACATCCTCCTTTTCCTTTAAATCTTCTATACATGACTTATAATACTTAATGCAGTGTAGACACTCTGAAAACAGTGGTTGAGGTATGCTACTTATGAAATAATGACAAGATTAAAAAGTCTGTACACATTCAGTAAGGACACAATTTTCCCCTAAATATTTTCCATCTGAGATCTGTTGAATCCATGGATGTGGAACACAAGGATACAGATGACTGGCCCTAAGTTTCTTGGGTAATTACAATTATTTGTCTGCTAATCAAAAACTGCCTATTTCCTTCTCTTCCTGGGCCTTGGAAACACATTCTACTTTCTGCTTCTAAGTTTCATTTTTTTGTTGTTGTTTTTTTTTGACAAAATCTTACTATGCAGTTCAGGTTGACCTTGAACTCACTATGTAGCCCTGACTGGCCTTGAAACCATGGCTATCTTCTTGCTTCAGTTTCCCAAATGCTGGGATTACAGATGTGCCCCACGATGCTCAGCTAAGTTTGAATAATGTAGCTACCTCACATAAGTGCAGTATTTGTCCTTCTGTTATTTATTTCACTTTTATATCCTCAGTGTTCATCCATATTGTGATGTGAGGCAAGATTTCATGTATTTTCAACGCTGACTATTTCATTGTTTGTATACTCCATATTTCCTTTGCTCATTCAGCTGTTGCAGGACATTTAGGTTGTTTCCATATCTTGGCCATTTTAAATAGTGCTGCAACAAAAGTGACAATGTCTCTTCAAGATCCCAATATCAATCATTTTGGATAAGTGTCTCAGACTGGGATTGTGTGGGTCATATGGTAGTTCTATTTTTAATTTTTTGAAAAACTACAATAGTGTTTTCCATAGAGACTGCTCAGTCATATATTTCCCACAGCATCAATTCCAATTTCTTAACATCCTTGCCATTCTTTATTGTATTTTTGATCATAGTCATCAAACAAGTATGAGCTAATATCTCATTGTGGTTTGATTTGCATTTCCCCCATGATTAGCTTAGTTGAGCATCTCTTCATACACCTGTTGGTCAAATGTATGTCTTTAGAAAATATCCCACTCAGGAAGTCTACCTATTTTTAAGAATGTGCTATTACTATTATGTTTATTTCACTGTTTAATCTTAGGAGTTTCTTATGCATTTAGGACATTAATCCCTTATTAGCTATATGGCTTGCAGATATTTAATCCCATTCTGTAGGTTGCTTTTTTATCCTATTGGTTATTTCCTTTGTTATACAGAAGCTTGTAGTTTGAGGTCCCAGTTATCTGTTTTCATTTTTATGATGTTTCCATCTTTGTTATTTTTTCCCGATATGAAGGCTGAACCTGTGTTCTTTCTACTGAGCTATACCCTCTGCCAATTTTTTATTTTTTATTTTGAGACAGGGTCCTGTTAAGTCACTAAGTTGCCCAGGCTGGATTTGAATTTGTGATCCTCCTGCCTGAGCCTCCCGGAGTGCTCAGATTACAGAAGTGTGAAACCACACCTAGATTTTCTGATTCTTTATTGAGATTGTTTGTCTACTTGGCATCTGTTGTCATTTGATATGAATTTTAGGATTTCTTTTCTCAATTTCACTAAAAAGTGTCATTGAAATTTTGTTTGGAAGTGTGTCAATTTTTTATTTGTACTTTTAATAATATTAAACCTTTTAATCCATAAATATGATATATGATTATAATATTTCTTCATGTATTTGTGTCATCTTTAATTAATTTTTGTCACCATTTTTTAATTTTCAGTGTACAAGTACTTTATGTCATTGGTTAAATTTATTACTAAACACTTTATTCTTTTTCTGGGATTGTAAATTGAATTATTTTATTAATTTCATTTTCAAATTATACATTGTTAGTTTATAAAAATGCAGTCATTTCTTGTATGTTGATTGTGTATTCTCCAATTTTCCTGAATGATTTATTCTAACAGATTTTTATGGATAATTCAGGGTTTTCTATATACAAATTCGTGTCATCTGCAGACTGGTATCTTATTTTTCATTTCTAATTTTTGATGCTTTTTTTCTTTTCTTTGCCTAATTGCTCTGGCTAGGACTTTCAGTACTATGTTAAAAAAGTGAGTGGGTATCTTCGCCTAGCTCCTATTCTTAGACAAAAAGCTTTTAGTTTTTGTTTTTCACTGTTCAGTATATTGTTAGTTTTCCCATATGGTCTTTAGTATGTTGAGGTAATTTTCCGCTATCCTTAGTTTGTTGAAAGATGGAAGTGTGTTCAATCCTGTTACATGTTTGTTTCTACATCTACTGATATGATATTGATATGGTCATATGTTCATTCTGTTAATGTAGTATATCACATTATTTGACTTCTCTGTGTGGAATCAACCTGGTATTCCAGGGAAAGTCCCCCTGGTCATGGAGTATAATAGCTTTAACATGCTGTTGAATTTGGTTTGCCAGTACAGTATTTTGTTGAGAGTTTTTGTGTCTGTATTCATTCATGCTGGACCAGTAGTTTCTTTTTCTTACAGTATCTTTGTCTGTCTCTGGTACCAGGAAAATGCTGGCCTCATGTATGATGTTTAATTAAAATATGCAGTGAGTGTTTAAGTTTAAAAAAGAATTTTTTTACAGTAAAAGTCACTTTGGCATTAATCCTTCCTCACGCTCCCTATCTTTCTTGCCACTTTCTGAAGCAGTAGTGGAAGTCCTTTGTCATTAGTGTCTTTACGAGGTATGATAAAAAATTTAGTGAATGCTGCTGCTGCATGCCATCCAATGGAAAGGCAGGCTTGAAAAATATCACTCTGTGTCCTTACCCACCTTGTTCACCAGATCTGGCACCATGCAACCTCTGGCTCTTCTCTGGAGTCAAGATGATCATGAGACATAAAGGTTTTGAACTGATTCAGAACATCAAGGCAACCATGGCAACACAACTAAAGACTGTCTTGGAAGAGGAGTACCTTTTACTATAATAAAATGTTTACAAATTTAAAACTTTATGAATTGCTTAAAGCATACACCATAATGAATTTGGAAGTGTTCCTTTTTCTTCAATTTTATTGAAGGGTTTCAGAAAGATTGGTGTTAATTCTTCTTTCAATGTTGGGTGGAATTTACCAGTGAATCAAGTAAATGTGTATACTACTGATGGTTTTTTAAATGAAGAGATAGGAAATATCTCAGAAAAAAAGAGGAAAGAAATATTTGGAGTGAAGAATGAAGATAAACTAGGTGTGATGGTATGTATGGGTAGACTCAGTTATTCAGGAGGATTGTTTGAGCCCAGGCTTGACAACATGGTGAGACTCCCATCTTATAAATAAATAAATAAATTATAATGTTATTATTAATAGAATTAATATAGATTATTTGAATTGGGAGAGACTTCCTGGGCTGAATATATTTCTCTAAAACTATTCTAGTTTGTCGCACTTTCTGGTGTCTCATCCTTTGTTCTAAGGTAGAAGTAGTAATTAACACATTGCACATTATCACTCATCCATTACGTGTTAGAAACCTCTGAACCTAGACCTGATTTGAATGACTTAGAAATTGTGGCATGATACTAGACTCCAAGCCATCTTGTTGTACAAATAAATGAAGACAGAATTGTAAGGATTAATAAAATTTAGGAGTTCCTATTCACATGTTTGAGTAGATGAACCACAATGAAAATGATAATCTAAATAATTCATTCGAGTAGTATATGTAATACTTATTCAAGTAGAATGATGTATATGTAACGGTGTAACTTATTGCACCATGGAGAATTGTGAGATTGTGGTCTCATGTGTGATGCTAATTGCTCAAAAACAGGAATAAATGTGGGAGTGGAAGAAAGGAAGAGAACGCTTTCTGATGTTGCTCACTGAATATCCAACTGCTGTGTTTAGGTGAAGAAGAAGATAAGCTACCCAGAAGAGAAAGCCTGAGACCGAAGAGGAAGAGGACCAGAGATGTTATCCACGAGGATGACCCAGAACCTGAGCCAGAGGATGAAGAAACAAGAAAAGCAAGAGAGAAGGAAAGGAGGAGGCGGCTGAGAAGAGGAGCGTAAGTTAGTCCTGATATATAACTGAGAGCACTGTATATTGCAGTTACTTGACTCTGAGAAGATCACTCCTTTTAGGCATTTGTTTACCTTAACATCAGTAATTAAAACTAATCTCAGAAAGACAGGCTTACACTGAACCTACCATTTTATTGCACTTAACTAGATATATTTTAATAACTACAAGGGAATTTCAACCTGAATACAAACTAAAAATGGCTTATGACAGATTCTGTTGTGGAAGATTTAAACTGACACGTTATTAAAATACTATAGTTGATTTAAATATTTGAAAATTATCCTATTAATTGTATACACTGTTATTGAAGGTTAGGAGGAAACCTGGAAAGAATGAGCCTAATCATTTCACCTTTTAGACTGGGGCCTGGCTATAGCTTTAGCTAAATCTTGTCCAAGAAAGAGGAATGTATTTTATAGCTTTAGAGGGTTATTCATAAAAGAAACAAAGAAAGTGGGACACAGTTATTTGTAGCACTCAAAGCCTAAAATATTAACCATTTTGATCTTTAGAAAACATGCACTGGTCTCTGTTATAGAGGATTGGAATTATTTCATTTTTAATATGGCCCAGTATCTTTCAGCTGAATGTTTTGCTGAGTGATTACTTTATATACACTAATATGTTATGTGCTACTTAGTAAAAATCAAGGAAGAAAATTTTGGAGCACTAGAAATTTGCAGGCGACAGGAGAGAAAGGTGTGACTATAAGACACACCTAGTAATAGAAAATCTAGGTCCCTTGGAAAGGGAACAGCCAACCTCTTCTGCTGTTGGAAGGTAATAGGGCCATGTGAGTCCCCAACAGGAGTGAAATCCAAACACCCTCAGGCTTTAAACGATGAGGGACTTTATCAGCTGTCTTTCTAAGATGACACACTCCAGAATTCAGTAGCTCTATTATAATACTCTTCATTAAAAAATTGTTATTAAGGGCCAGGGATATAGCTCAGTGGCACAAGTGCCTGCCTGGCAAGTGCAAGGTCGTGAGTTTGATTCCCAGCACCAAAAAAAAGAAAAAAAAAAAAATTGTTATTAAAAGCAAGCAAATAAAAAGTTTGTGGGTAGAGAAGATTAGCATTAATAGATGATGTTCCTTTTGAAGTATAAGTACTTTATATTTTAGTTTATTTAAATTTTAAGTCTTATAAATAAACAAATCTGCTGCTGGGAAAATAAAAAGAGAGTGGAAAGATGGGGGGAAGATGGGAGTCGAAATGTGCTGTGTACATGTACCGGTCCTTGACTGTGAATGCAATCATTTTGCATGCAGACTTGTACTAATAAAAGTCCAAATATATATATATTTAAATTTCCCTTGTTTCTTTCCTTCTCCTTGTATTCCTTTGCTTCTTCCTTCTCTCAAAGGTCCATCTCTGTCATTGTTGAATATTAAAACATCATTTGCTTTAAATTTTGACTCTGATTCTTTTTCTTTGTACTTTTTAAAGAAGCCCTTTCTTTGCAATAAGAAAATGTAACACAATTTTAAGTCCTAAGCAATATTCTGATGATTAGTGCTATTCTTTTTCTAAGAGGCATAAAGGGATTTACTAGGTAGAAATTTAAAAGTACATGCTCAAAGAAACAGTGTAAGCCTTCAGGGGAAAGACACATGCTACAATTTGGAGGTGTGAATATTTACATTTTTGGTTATGGAATTTGTGAAATTGTAGGAAGCTGCATCTTGGTCTTGGTTTACAAGGAAAAGGATGGCTTATCCACAGAAACATAATGGCCCATTTTCCAGGTGGGGGACATGGGTCCCAATAAATTATTTTTGATTGATAATCTAAGATAATTTGCATAAAAATATTTTTGAGTGTTCTCAACTTAATCCTTTTAATTATTTTCTTTGGTATCGGGAATCAAACTCAGGACTTTGTGCTTGCCATACAGGTGCTTATGCCACTAAACTATATCCCTGGCCCCTGATTCCCTTTTTTGTTTTTTTTTTTTTTGGTTTTTCTCCGGTACCGGGAACCGAACTCACGACCTTGCTCTTGCCAGGCAGGCGCTTTGCCTCTGAGCTAAATCCCCAGCACCCTGATTCCTTTTAAGATCAGATTTGTGGCCTTTATTTTTATCAACTAACAGTATTCTTAAGAGGTTTTGGGTGTGATGGGGTTAGAAGAAAAGAAGCATAAACAAACCTAGGGAATATTAAAATACTATGGTTGATTTAAATATTTGAAAATTATCCTGTTAATTGTATACACTGTTACATTGTATATCCTGTTAGCTGTATAAACAAACCTAGGGAACACTGTGTGACTAATCTTGGATAATTGGAGTTGTAATCTTCTTAAAAGTACACTTATTTTTAGTTAAAATTTTCTTTGTTTGCTTTCTACCTGTCTTTATTTTTTTTATCCAAAATAATATCCCTTCTGAGACTTTAATATCCCCCCCTTTTAACTGAAATGTTTAAGCAACATCTCAGGGAATTTCTGTTGCACTGACAAAACATTTAAAGACAAAAACAACTAAAAAAGATTGCAATGCTAACTATATCTTTGGATGCAGTTAAAAATATTGTTAACATTTTGTATATTTCTAATAATATTACAGACTTTTCTTGATCTAGTTTTAAGTGAATGAATAAGATATTCATAGTAGTAAGAAGTTCAGCATGTTACACCTTCTTTTTCCTAACAACTGTTGTTTAATCAAATTTAAAATAGAAAGTCTTGCACAGATTAGCCCTAAATTTTACAAGATGAAACATATGTAGGATCTATCTTTTTAATATAATTAATTCTTCCTTGGAGTGGTTCCTAGAAAAGCAGTTTCTCTAATGTTATAGAGATTAATATTTCAATTATATACATATTTGAAGGTAAAATGTCCATCCACCATTTTGCCTTGAAAGACAGTGGATCCTCCTGAGAGATACGAATAATTATTTTTAAAAATATAGTAGTTTCATGGTTGAGGATATAACTTAGTGGTGGAGAACTTGGCAAGCATATATAAGGCCCAGGCTTAATTCAATACTGCTAACAAAATGAAACACAGGCAAAAACCTCCCAAAACCAAACTAAGAACAAAAACAAAACAAAGCAAAACCAAATGAACAAACAAAAACTCATGCTGAGATCATTTAGTGTAGGAATAAGTGGATTTCCATGTCTTGGTAATCTTGAAGGAGATTGTTATATGTTAGCATACTTTAATTTGAGTACTGGGTTCAAAATGAGCATTCCACACATATAATATTTATTAAATAAATATTTATCCAGCTCTACAAGTTCATAATGCAGTAAGACAGAGGCCACTTAAACAAAGTTATCATGAAATAAGGTAGCATATACTGACCAGAGGCGAAATATAAACAGAGTGGTTGGAGTCTCAGAGAAGCAAAAACTACTCTCACAGGGATAACAAGAAAAAAAGTAACTGAGGATCTCCTGTAAATTTTAAAGAAATCATAGAATGTGGATAGGCTAGGCATATAAAGTCTGTAATCAGGGTTGAAAAGGTTTCTGGTAAATGCTTTGTAAAAGTTGCAATGCAAAGAAATAAGCTTTGGTACCATGGTTAATCCATACATGGAATAGCTAATTCATTCTTCTTTTATGGTGCTAAATTAAATGAGATTTTAATTTAGATATGATTCTTAATGGAAGCTCCATAATGTAAAGCTTCAAGGAGTGGACATGCAGATATCTCAAATTATTTTAGTTGGCAAGTTAATGCCTTAAAATATCCAATCATTAAGTAATTAAAGTTTGGAAAAAATATTTCTGACTCACTCCATTTTCTTTTTTCTTTTCTTTTTTTTTTTGTTTTGTTTTTCTTCTGGTACCAGGAATCGAACTCATGACCTTGTGCTTGCCAGGCAGGCATTTTGCCACTGAGCTAAATACCCAGCCTCTCACTCCATTTTCTTGATACTCTTTGCATCTGTTTTCTTTTCCCATTTTTAGGCTAGTTTTCTACAGTACAGTCATTTGTATAGTTTGGATTTTTGTCTGCATGTACCTGGAAACAATCTCAATTATTTTGATTGAAACATATTTTTCTCTAAGATAATTAGGTAATATAATATTTCTGATTAGCAAATTATAAAAGAAACAAACTGAAAATAGACTTAGTAAGAAAAATTCTCAAATATCTTATGCCATGGTTATAGAACAACATAGGATTTTATATAATGAACACCAAATTAACATCAGAAATTACTCTTTGCAGAATTGTGTCTTATACAAGCTATCAATAGGAGATGCTATTTTCAAAGGTTAACATAATCGTTTTTTCAGTAATGGGATGATTAAAAACTTTGGATTGGTAGCAAAAGAAAGCAGTTGCAGAGTCATCTTCCAGGCAAATTGTAAAACAATAGATAGTTCCTCTTATGTCTAATCATTTAAATGGCTTTTAGCATATTTCTATCTTTGTTGGGTCATGAGCTTGATGAGCAACAAAACCTGTTTCTGAGTAACATTGAATAGTTAAGGTCTAGGGAGGAGAGAAATTTCAAGAGCTAATTGGACAGAAAGAATTTAACATAAGAATGATGAGGAGTCATGAATAAAATACTTACTAATTAGGCTACTGAAAGGTAAAAAATAGCTTAATAAGGATAATAGTATCTGTAGGAAGCAGTTACCAGTCGCAGACTGAGTGTAGAGGAGAAACCCAGGGAGCTGAAATTCAGAGACACTCTTCCTTGTGGTGATGGTGATGAAGTTGTTTCTGCTGGTGTTGTTAGAAGTGGCAAAGTAGACGCACAGGAAACTGTGGGAAAGCCTTACAGATCCTGCAGTGAAAAACTGCTGCTTAGGAGGAAGTGTCTTGCCCTCCCTAAGCAAACCAAAAGTAGATATAAGCAGTCAAGAAGAAGATATGAAGCCACAGGAAAGACTCAGTTTCATCTTTGTAGCCTCTGTTGTCTGAATATAAAATTGATCCAGTTAATAAAGCAAAAATGTAACTTACAGCATCCCAGCTCCAACATCACAATATTACATATAAAATGGTGTTTAGGACTGAGGCAACAGCTTAAAAACAGAAATAATCTATTATTTAAAAAATTGATTTCTATAATATAGTATTGTAGAAATAGAACATAATACTCCATTTGAAATCATGCTGCTCAAGGTTAAAAAAATTTTTTTTTGAGTTCTGGACCTTATACTATATTTTTTTAATACTAGGAACACAGAAAAGATACATTTTCTTTGCTCAGTGATAAACTAAATTCCTTTGAAGCTCTCTTCAAAGAATTTGCTTCCATACCAGTATATTTCAACTTGAATTTTATCAATTGATGTTTTATATTTAATTAACAGATTAGGTTACCTTTGAGAGATAGATACTTTTTCCCACTTAAATTTTTCTCATTTTCTCTTGAGACAAGGCTAATTGAAAAATTTTAAGGGTACTTCAAAGACATCTTAGCCTCTAATTTATTAATATTATTGAAAAATAAAGCTAAATGAAATGTAGACTTGGGAAGGGAAGATGCACTAGGAAACACAGAGGAGAAAGAAATATCTTGATAGATCTATAACTATTCTTTCCATAGAGTTTGTAGTTCTGACAGCTTGAGGCTATGGACATAAAAGAACATTTTAGTTTCAACATCTAACAATGTAAATGTTATAGTTGATACACTGTGTCACCTTGAGAAGTCTAGAAGCTTAATTAAGTAACTCAGCAGTTCTATATCCTGCTGCGTAGAGGGCATGCCCTTACTGCTCTAGGATGTTTTTCATTGTGTTAACTTGATAAGTTTAGAAGTTTGACTAAGTGACTCAGCAGGGGATCAGGGTGCTCACTTTGTAAACATCCTGAGCCTGTGCAAAAGGAGGGCTAGGAGATGGTGTGGGGGCTACACCCACCCTGTGGTGGAGAAGCTGCATACAATATAAGGGAATAAAAGGGGCTTGCTCCCTCTCTTTTTGCTCTGATTGCTTTTACTGTCTTCTGCTGCCTTGAACTGTTGCCCCTGTTCCACACCACCCTTCCTTGGAGCCAGCTGATTACAGACTGAAACCTCCACAAACTGAGCTAAACAAACCTTTCCTCCTTTAACTTTGGGTGTCAGGTGTTTTTTCTCAGCAATGAGAGAAAGGTAACTAACACAATAAACATTATTGTTTAAAAAGTAATAGTTCCGATAATCCTGCATCAGTTTTCAGATATGGGTCCTTGTGCTTATAGGTTTAGCATTGACTATAACCAGCCAAATTTAAAAAAAAACAAAAAAACAAAAAAATGAGTATGTAATATTAGTCTTTCTTAAGTCTGAAAGTTAAGCAGACGTTAAACTTTTGTTTTGCTTTTTTCTTTTAAAGAGAAGAAGAGGAAGAGATTGATGAAGAAGAATTGGAAAGACTGAAAGCAGAATTAGATGAGAAGAGACAAATGATTGCTACTGTTAAGTGCAAACCTTGGAAGATGGAAAAGAAAATTGAAGTTCTCAGGTATGTTGCCACTTTTCATATGCATAGATACTCTTCCTGAAATTGATCTCCTACTCCTTTGCATTATGACCTTTATCTTAGAAGTAATGCTGTATATAACATGTATGTAAAATAGTCATTATACTATCCAATGCTCATAGCCATATACAGATATATATTATATAGATATACCTACACACATGTGTATCTATCTATCCTAATAGCTACTAGAGAGACTGGGCCCATGATTATAAATTGGAAACAATTATGAACAGATTCATTCATCTTTTAGGGTCTTAAAAACTCTGTGGTCAATTTAATCATTTGTTCCTCAGTTTGGAGTTTTCCCAGCTTGATACACTGATTACCATCCCTCTGGAAAAGATATTATATTTGAATCTTGCCGGTGTATGTAGCTGCACACTCTTGTTTTTCTCAGGGTTCTAGACTTAAACAATCTTTCCATGTGACAGCTGTCCTGACAGCAGAGGAAGGATGCTAAGGCAAAGGAAGAGTAAACAGGGCTCCAGTTAGGATTACACCAGTCACTGTTCCCTGACCACGTGTCTGTGACACAGTTTCAGTCTGATGTTGACTGCTGAACACAAAGATTTATAAATGCCCCATATGCAAGATCAAGTGAGTATCCCTTTCTGGGAGATAGAGATCTGCCCCTGAGAATCACATTATGATTCCCTGCCCAGATGGTTGAGAGAGACACAATGTGTAGAAGGGTGCATGTCAGTGTCGGTAGCGATGTTTGCATCTCTCAGTTTTGCCACAAATACTTTTCCCTAAAATGATTTCTATAAACAGTGATGTTTCCAAAACGGCCTTCCTCCAATATTCCACTAATAATGTTGTTAAAATGATAATACAGCATCATTGTCTCTGGCGGTGAATAAGCAGCTGAAATAGCTATTAGGATAATTCACTTCTAGTTTTGGCTCTGCAAGAGCTTGCATATTATTTAAGGAAATCATTAAATTCCTGGAAACTCCGTTGTCTCATATCCAAAAATAAGTAAATGAGTGAATAAATAAGTGGGAGTTATGCTAGCTCTACCCTCTCTGCTGAGATCTAGCCATCAGTTTTAAAATTATAGCTTTGTTTTGTTTCATGGAGGAAGGTTTTCTAAGCTCCACAATGGCCTTCCCAACAGGCCATTTTGCAACACCATGTGACCGTAGTCTGGGAATTCCCTGTGCGCGTGCAGACAAGCATTCACTGTGAACGGCAGTGCCAAGCACAACTCCTTGCTCTGTGCAGCTACTAATTTTTAGTGTGGCTTTGCATGTGTGTGTCTGGGCCTGTGCGTGTGTATGTGTCCGCATGCTAAAATGCTTTTCAGTAATAAAATGATGCTAATTTGGAGGCTTAGAAGTCTCCAAACTTCTTAAAATAGAATATTGCAGTCCTATTCTAACCCCTAAAATATAGTTTAAAATATTAATGGTCCATGAAAGCCCCAAACCTGGGAACCCTAGGTATGCAGAAAGTTATAAAACTGGAAAGTAATAATGCTGTGAACTTTTAAAGCATATATTGTGGAAGAATGCCAAAGAGTAGCTCCCTTTCTACCTGTGTAAAGGTGTAGAAATATCCTTTTACCTCCTTGCCTACATCTCCCATGTAGGACAGTGGGTTAGATGGCGGCTTCAAACTAGAGTATGAATCTTAGGTCATCCATTTAATGGCTGTGAATGAGATGTGCAGTTCCTCAAACCTCAAGTTGCTTATCAAATGTGTTTATAGGGTGATTGGAATCATACATCAAGATAATTCATGAAACACTTAGTGTGGAGCCAGAACCTAGTGCATGGCTAAGAAACACAATTGTAATTATTATTTCATCTGAGAATAGACTTGATGATGTTTTGTTACTTTAATGTGATGGAGAGATGGAGGGATTTGGGGCCTGGCAAGGTGAGGTGAGAACTGATCTAGCCACAGGCAGACCCCAGGGTCTTGTGCAATGGTGACAAGTTAATAATAGTCTGGATTAATGATCAGATTTTGAGTTTTCAACAAACTAAAGTAGAGAGTATCTTGACAAAGGCAAAAACCATAGCTAGACCACTCTTGGATCTTCCAAAATAGTACCCTCAGGGTAGTTTCATGGTGGGCTTTAAGGCTGGGAGCTTGGCTGGATTCCAAGAACTAGGAGTGTTTAGAAGTGTAGAGGAATAAGAATTGGTGAGGAAAAAAGAGTGACACTTTGTTCTAGGACAGAGGTTGAAAAGTCGGAGGCTAAATCTAGGACATAGGTTACTTATGTTTAGCTCACAATTTTTTCTTTTCCTTTTCAAAGTGGCAAAATACGCATTATAAAATTTAGCATTTTAACTATTTTACTTTTTTAATGATAACAATTTTTTTGTGCTTACCTTTTTTCTTTTATTTTTTAATTTTTTAAGTTGAAGAATTTTTTAATTTTTAAGTTTAATTTATAAACAACAAAAAATTTTAAAAAATTAAAAATCATAAAGAATTTCAAAACAAGATGATAGGAAATCAACAATGGTTGTTATATTGCATATTGTTATCTTTAAAGGAGTTGCTCAGGTTACCAGACATAGGCATGCAAAATTTTTTTTTTTGTTTATTTTTTTTTATTTTGAAGATAAAAGGAGGGAAACATTAACAGACATACAACATTTTACAACATATCCCAAGCACAATACATACAATACAGAGTTACAAACAAAGTGGTAGGGAATTAACAATGGTGGTTGTATTCTATATTGATATCTTCAAAGTGGCTTCTCATGAAAACAGATATAGACAAGGCATGCAAAATTGATTAAAAAAATTAAACATTAACTCTTCCTTTCAATAAACCAATAGAAATTCATAGTACAATAATCTAAGCTCTCTTGTATATATAATTTTCCCTTTCTTTTTTCTTTCTTTTCTCCTTTCCCTCATCCTAGTTGTTCTTTACTTTTAAACAGTTTCTTTCCCTTTTACAATATCTATTGTAACTTTCAGATTTTATTTACCTTTCAGTTTCTTACACTAGGGAGACAATATGATGTTTACACATGTGGGTCTGATTTATTTCACTTACGAGTATGGTCTTGAGTTGCATCCATTTACCTATAAAAGCTTCAAGTTTATCCTTCTTTATCACGGAATAATACGCCATTGTATAAAAATACCACATCTTTTTTATCCATTCCTCAGTGGATGGGTATCTGGGTTGTTTCCAAGATTTAGCTATTACAAATTGTGCTGCTATAAACATGGGTGCACATACATTGCTATGGTATGATGTTTTCAATTCTTCTGGGAAAATACCCAGAAGAGGAATAGCTAGGTTGAATGAGACCACTAATTCTAGCTTTCTGAAGAATCTCAACACTTATTTCCATAGTGGCTGTCCCAGTCTGCACTCCCACCAACAATGGAGAATGTGTTTAGTGTTTTTAGATATGAGAAATTGTACACTTGAAACTCCAGGTGTTCAGTTTCTTATGGAAAAGTGAAAGATTGAGTCTCACATTTTTACATGAAAAAAATCACTGGGACTAAGCAAGAACTGCCTCCTTCTAATAGGGCACTCACTCTTCACTTAGGATGGTTCCTAGAGAGTTAGTATCACTTATTTTTCTTACTTGGCTGGACCTTGCAGGCAGTTAGATTTGCTGCCTCCATTGGGGCAGCTGAGGAGCAAATTGGCATGTAAACAAGACAGTGATTCAGAATGACAAAATACAATGTTGGTGTGCAGAATGGGAGCACAAACTCAGGCCCAGAGAAGAAACAAGTGTTCTGCTCACTTCTCAGCAAGGCTGAGATGATGATTCTTGTGATAATTCTCCATAGCCCAATGTGATTCCTGTTTTGTGGCTTCCTGACTCTCTGCACAACTGGTTCGCACAGCTGTGGCTATTCTGACTTTCTTGGTTTCAGACTATAGGTTGAAGTTGCTGGAACTAAAGTGCTTGCCTTGTCTCCCTTTGAAAGTTTTCAAATGTTGTAATGAGCTTTCCCCCTATAGATTCTAATCACATTATAAGAGCAGTGGTCATTACTTCATGGTAAATGTAGAGAAGATTCATCTAGCCTAGAATTGTTCACATATGGAGTGAGACACATTTTTCTCCACCCTTCAGAGAAATCTACTCTGAGCGAGTGTTTTTAAGGATTATGGTAGACCTGCAGTTAGCCTCCAATCTTGATGTCTGCTGAGTCTATGGAATCTAAAACATGAGGCTAAATATCAGTGAGACGGATGTTTTGGTCACAGCTTTGGATTCATGTCTGAGTTTCAAGACTTCCTTCCCTGTGGCTGTGGACTCTGAAGAAACCTGTGAAACTTCTAAAACAGACTTTTGATGGGGTTAGAGTTTCCAAACGTTTTAGAGAGTGAAGCCTCAGGAATAGCAGTTTATATAGTTTTG
The DNA here is from genome assembly GCF_000276665.1 of Chinchilla lanigera. NCBI lineage: Eukaryota > Metazoa > Chordata > Mammalia > Rodentia > Chinchillidae > Chinchilla > Chinchilla lanigera. The sequence continues at coordinate 482,840 of NW_004955434.1, read as the reverse complement.
TGTATGTGGGAGATCCAAGGACTTTCCACATATGTTTTAGAGAATATCTCTCATTACATATGTGACCATCTTCAGGGTTAAGGTTAAAACATGGGTAATATAAACAATTGCCGCCTGGTCAAGAAGCTCTAGAAAATAAAAGGCATTTTTAAGAGGCAAAATTGGCTCTTTGGAAATGAAGGGAAGCCACCTCCTTTCCACTATCACTGTGAATCACTGATTTTTGCTGTAGGATTTAATTTAAATAGCCTTAAGTCTAGCAAACAAGATCTCATGTTAAAGGGGCAGGTGTGGCTGGCCCAGACTGGGAATGGTGTTTTTATTTTTCCCTCCCAAAGTCAATACTTCAGTGTCAGGATTGAGAGTCACTATCTTCAACTCTGAGAAACATAAAATGTCATTAAGTAGGATATCTTTCTCGGTGGATAATTGCTAGATGGGCGATAATACGTATGTTTTGGGGATGAGAGAAAGGAAAATAGTGGTGCATCTCTATTTGTCTAAATGTCAGTTCTTTTTTTTTTTTTTCAATAATGACAATGTCAAGTGTATTAGGTTTTACAGTTGTTCATGGGTTTTGCTCAGAAGCTGGATGACTAGATCTTTCCTACCTTCAGAATGTGCCAACGCTAACTTGGTAGCAGCTACCACAAGTGAAATAAAACACCTGGGTGGAAAATAACTAGTCTCCTCCTTACTCATTCTATAATTTAAAGCTTTAACCATATCAGAACATTGTGCGTAGTAGATTAAAAGTCCTTATGATTAAGCCTAAATAATGAACCACATTCTTTTTAGAAGTATAATAGGTTTTGGCCTGCACATTAATAAGCTGAGTTTTTGTCAAAGACATACATTCGATATTACCTCTTTGAGATTTAGTTCATTCACTAATAAAGCAAAGAGGTCAGACTGTGACCCATGGTTTCCAGACTGCTATCTTTAGAGGTCAACCAATTTGGTAAAATCAGTTCAGGGCAGGGGAGGCAGAACTAAGAGAGATGGCTGCTTAGCCACAAGCCGGTTTCAGCCAGAGCAGATCCACCCTTTTTTTCTTCTACATAAGGTGCTTTCATATAAAGCATCTATCTGAAGAAAGAATACTTCCCTGGCAGTAAAATAAAGACAGGTTAAAAACCAACAACATTTAGCTGGGTATTTAAAAGTGCTTCTTTTGGGGGAGGGGAGAATGTTCACATTTCATGAACCCAGGAATTAGGATATGGGAATATATATTCTGAGTATGCTTTTTCGTGGAATTGAATCTTGGGGACATATCAGTTAAACTTACTTATTTTGATAACAAAGGTGTTTATTTAGTTATTATATTGACTGCTTTTCAGTTCTGAGCTCTGCAGCATCTTGATCTAGTGTTTCTGGGAGTTGTCCATTGGCTGATTTATTAATAATGTACTCAACAAAGCCAAGAAAGTTATCCATAGGATTTTGTTTACACTTCAATGGGTGTTTGTCAGATAGTCGTTAAGGGAGACTTAGTCTCCCTTCACCCTAGTGTACTTTTTTTATTTGCTTTTTAAATTTAATTTTGTTTCTTTTTTTGGTTGGGGGAAATGGAAAAGTGAGAACAGTACATGGATGATTTCCTCTGCTGCAGTCCTCTGGGAAACCTTGGAGAAAATGGTTTCTTGGGCTCAAGTCTTCACCTCTTCTTCCCTAGCTCCTTTGTAGCTTAAGATTTCCATGAGGGATAATGATGTGCATAGTAAGTTTGCAAAGGCCTTTCCTCCATCTGGCATTGTGAAGGAATGAGAGATTCTACACAAGAGAACTTTTAAGCCCATTTAAACACCCACCAGCACACACTTCAACTAGCTGGGGTTCTTTTTCACCAGTAACTCAAGCAGAACCTAAGCCTTCTGTTCCCCTACATTACATTATCTGGGATGCAGTGATTTTTTGCTATTGGAACAATGGAGGACCTAGAGGCAATCAGTACATCTGGATTTTGTCCACTTAAAAGTAACATTGACATCCAGTTTTTGACATTCAGACTGAGCATCATGCAGTAGGCCGTAGTCAGGTTTCTGAATCTTTACATGTTGAGTTTCTTCACTTTGAGTTGGGACAAAAATAGTGCTACTTCAGAGTTATGAGATGATTAAGTCAGTCAATCAACATGAAGCACTTAAAATGATGTCTATTACACATTATTCATTTAATGCATGTTGTTATTTTACAGTCACAATTTCTTTTCCTTCTCTCTATTCTACTTTAAGGTAGGCATTATTATTTTGACTTTACTTGTAGGGAAATTGAAAGTCTGAGAAGATAAGTAATTATTTATGGTCATACAGTAACAAGTTGTGGACTATGATTTCAAAGATTTCAGATAGAAAGTTACCTCAATCCAATGCCAGTCTGTGGGGACACAATAGGGAAGCTCTCCTAGAGGTCACAGATCTGAAAAAAATGCTCAAGTGATGTGGTTTTTGTCTTTGTTACTTTCTTGTTGCTGAAAGAAAATACCCAACATAAAAGGCTAAGGGAAAAAGGTTTATCTTAGCTCATAGTTTATAGAGGTTTCAGTCCATAGCTGACTGGCTCCAAGGCAGGGCAATATGGCAGAGGGGAATTGCAGAGAGGGAACAGTCTATGGTGTGGTGGGCAGAAGGCAGCAGCAGCAGCAACAGCAGGAAGCTTGCCTTCTTTCTGTCCCTTTGTATTCATCCAGGCTGCAATCTGACTGATTGGTACCATCCATACTCAGGATGGGGCTTCCATTATCCACATCTTTAATCCCAGTATCACATCTTTAATCCACATTCACATACTCTAATGCAGCCACCTTTAAAACTTCTCACTTGTGAGTGCCTCAGGCTTTGGGGGGACATCTAAATACAAGCCATAACAATTTTCTAGGGTCATTTAAAGTGAGAAGTGAGAAGTGAGAAGAAAGTGATGGGGCATATTAACATTCTGGGTATAGAGTGTCAATAGACTAAGATCTTGGGCAATAGGAACTCAACTCTGTCTTCTGTTTTTTGGTAATGTCCGTTGGTTCTGTCAGGCTCATCCTGCCTATGATGTGGTCAGAAAGAATGAAGTGCTAAAGGGGTCCACTCCTCTAAGGGAATGAAGAAGACATGGGTGAAGTACGGGTACTTATTCTATTGAAATGACATAGGATAAATGCACCTGACCATAGCAGTAGCTTGTCAGTTAACCTTTGAACTACTATGGGTTATATTTGCATTTCCTGGGTAGAGCATGTATGAGAGTAATAGAATCTGACTGGATGACATCAGTGAGTGGCAAGGTTAGCAAGACAGGAGGCAATCCCAAAGTGACAGGATCATGACTTATCTTTCTATCTTTTTCCAATCATAACAACCTTATTTGTTTATCATACTTTCTGTTTTCTTTCCTTATTTAGTATGTGCCACAGTTTACTGACTTACCTACTCTATTTTGAACACATCAATTATGTCTATATAGGATAACATATTTGTTTACTTATTAGCTGTATTTAACATATCTTGTATATAAGACCAGTCACATAATTTTCAAAATCTAGTAAAAAATATAAATTAGTCCCTTTGTTCAAAAAAATTAAGAATTTAAATTATTACTGCTTTTTATTTTTTATTTTTATTTTTTATTTTTTTTGGTTTTTCTCCTGTACCGGGAACCGAACTCACGACCTTGCGCTTGCTAGGCAGGCGCTTTGCCGCTGAGCTAAATCCCCAGCCCCTATTACTGCTTTTTAGATGGCAGTTTCACAGTATTAGACCAAGTGCAGGGCCTATTTAAGTGTGGGATTATATATTACAACACAAGTAACAGGACTATGAAAATAATCCATCCTATGAGTTTCAGATGTATATTATGAATCAACAACTTGTTTGTTATTGATGCTGAGCATTTCTATGAGTTCTATCAACACCAGTGTTCAGTGATCTCAAATAATTCATGAAATTTACATTACAGAACCCAAGAGTACGGAACTTAGTGTTCCTGTACTATACCATAGTATTTGCATCCCTTCTGAACACCTTGTCTCTATATTCAAAGCCTTTAATGTCTTCTCAGTAATTAACAAAGTTGAGAAGTTTTTGCTTAAAAATCAAGGAGCTCATGTCTCTCACCATGCAGTAAATTAAAATCAAAATGGTTCAAAGTTAAAAGAGAAACACTAAATCTGCTGGAAGAGAGAATAGGTAGAAAACTCTTCAAGACATAGGTGTAGGTAAAGACCTTATGAAAAGCAAGCCCCAATCACATGGGAGATTACAAAGAATCTCAAGTGGGATCTCATCTTATTAAAAAGCTTTTGTACAGCAAGAAGAAATTACTAACAGAGTGAAGAGACAACCCACAGTGTGGGAAAAATTTTTCCAGCTGTTTCACAGAGAGAAGACTAATAGCTACAACATACAAGTAACTCAAAAAAAGTTAGACTCTCCAAGTTTAAAGACCCGATCCAAAAATGTTCATCTGAAATTGATACAGGAAAATAAAAACTCCCAACCTGAACGATATCTGGGATGACTTCGTGTTCTCTAAAATTGAAGAATGAATTTTAGGAACAATGGAGGTTAAGAGCAGAATATATTTGAGGGAAAGAAAGCTTCTGTCCAAGAGAGGGACAGAAGGGGGCCCAAATGGGTTATCCCAAGACTCTGTCTTTTCTAGAGATTTTTATAGAACAAAATCATGAGGTGAGGCACCTGCAAGGTAGGTGAACAATGGACAAAACTATGGTCAGCCAATAAGAATTCTTGAGGTAAAACTGATTAAATTGGGATCAAATGGGGAAGCAAGGCATGTAGCAAGCAGGCATGAATACAGAACAGGGGCTTTTCCTGTAAGGTTTTGGGTCAAGGACTCTTCAAAGTGATTGCTACCTATTTAGAATATCAATCCCTAATGTCCATCCCTAGGGAGGTATGTGGGTGCATTTGTTTAGTCCTTTGTCTCGAAGTCTGGCCCACAGCAAATATGTATCTTTCATATTGGCACCTTGGAGGGCCTGGCCCTGTCTGACTGCCTATATTTCTATCTAACTCAGTTGCCCATAACAAAATGAATGCACACTTCTCAGATGAAGGAGTGAAAATGGTAAGTAAATATGTGAAAAAATGTTCAATATTGCTGGTGATTCAAGAGATACAAATTAAGACAACATTGTGATTGCATCTCACCCCAGAAAGAATGGCTATCATCAAGAAATCAACCAATAACAAATGCTGGAGGGACTCTGGGGGAAAAAAAAAAGAACACTTCCCCACTGTTGTTGGGAGTGTAGAGTGGTAGAAATCAGTGTGGAGATTCCTCAAAAAATTAAAACTGGATATTCTATTTGATCCAGCTATTCCTCTTTTTGGCATCTTCCTAAAAGAATTAAAAACATCATAATCACAGTGATGTAGGCACACCCATGTTTATAGCAGCTCAGTTTATAATAGCTAACTATTGGAAACAGCACAAATATCCATCAACTGATGAATGGATAAAGAAGATGTGGGGTTTTTTATAGGATGGAGTACTACTCAGGCATAAAGAAGGATAAAGCTGAGACATTTCTAGGTAAATGGATGCACTTTGAGACCATAATCTTATGTGAAATAAGTTGGAAACACATGTAAATATGGCATTGTTTGTGTAGTGTGAGAAAGTGAAAGTGTAAATAAGGATCAAAATATATAATGGACATTGTGAAATAGTAAAAAAATATTCAAAAGGGAAGGGGAACTAAGGAGGGGGGAGGGGGAAAGGAAGGAAGGGAAAAGAAAAAATGGGAAAAACGTTAAAATGGAACCAAAGGTTTTGTAAATAAAGAGGAGAAGAGGAGTTGAAGGGAGGGGAAAGAAATGGGAAGAAAAGAAAAATCAAGATATATCATGTACAGGTACAAATTCCCTATGATGAATGCAATCATTGTGTGTATCTAAAAATGTACCACTATATTTAATTAATTAAAAAAAAAGTCAATGAGCTCCTTAACCTGAATTGCAGCTCTTAAACTAGCCTGATTTCTCATAAGTTATAATTGACAATGGTGACCATAATGTTTTAGAGAGGGATAAAATCATCTCCAAGATTTTCTGTGTCTACCATGTATTGGATCTTATGTTAAAACATGTCACACAGATTAACTCATTTATTCATCATAATATTGTAGACTGCTAAATTAGGTAGAAATATTATAGGCAGTCAGACAGGAATAAGCCCTCAAGAGCTAATGCAGAAGATGAGAACACACTGCAATGTGGGGGAGGAGCATTTGTTGAGGTCCAGACCTCAAGACAAAAGATAGAGGAGTGCACACAACAGTGACTGATATTCTAAATAGGTGTGGATCCCCTTGGGCAGGGGGACTGGAAGAGCCACTGACTCACCCCCTCCAGGAAAAGCCCCTTTTCCATTCCATGTATGCATGCTACATGACTTGCTTCTCCATTTGATCCCCATTTCGTAAATATCACCTAAGGTATTATACTTGTAATCTTATTGGTGCAACATAATTTTGTCCCACCTCATGCCCACTTTGAGGTTTCCCATTGGATGATCAATGTTACCTAAGTAATTATATTTGTAATCTTATTAGTTGACTACAGTTTTTTCACCTTGGACCTGCCTCATTTTGTGGATTTACTCTATAAAACTCCCTTGAGAAACAGGCTTCTCAGCAATCCATGGGACTCCTATCTCGCTTACACAGAAGCTTTCTTTCCCCCCAGTAAATGGATTCTGCTCTTAACTCCATTGTTCCTAGAATTTATTCTTCAATTTTAGAGAACACCAACTTGTACTGGACATCAAGAAGGTTGGGAGCTTCTTTCCCCTATGTCAAATAAGATCATTATAAACAGAAAGTCATCAGATTGTACAGGTGGGAGAACAGATAGGCGGAGGTGAAATGGTCTCACACAACTATAAAGATAAGAGCAAATGTTTATTTATGTGTGTTTTTTAGTTTTTCTCCGGTACCAGGAACCGAACTCACGACCTTGCGCTTGCCAGGCAGGCGCTTTTGCCACTGAGCTAAATCCCCAGCCCAAGAGCAAATGTTAATAGGTAGATTTCTCCAGCTCCAAAACTTCATGCTTTTTTTTGTTGTGTCATAGTATTTACTTAAACCATGTTTTCCTTTCAAATGAGCTTAGTCATCTCTTCTAGACCTGTCAGGTACATTTCTCTTTTCTGTTTTGTCTTCTCTCCCTTTTCACATCCTAGGCTATCGCGCAGGCCTGGGTTCAGTCACCCTCTGAGGTCTTTTTCTCTGCCAACTCCTATAGAGTTAAGATTCAAGAAGACTCTATTATTCATTTGGTTCTCTTGTTATGTTGCATTTTTAAAAAGTTGTATGTGAATCTTTCTTTCAGCATAGATTTTGAGCCCCTTAGGACACAAAAGGAGTCATATAGCTCTTTATTTTCTCATCATGTATCTAAGCATTCAGTTAATGTTTCCCCGAGTGGGTGACAATGTTAATGGTGATTTTGTTGTTGGACCCTCATTCGTGACACAATAGAACCATTAACATTCCTGGGATGTTAAAGCCTTGAATTAAAGACAGGAATTTGCTGGACAAAAGCCCTGATTTACAGCATTTGTCAATTTCCATATTGTAAATATTTCCACTATGACCAGTTTCAAACTACCAGCAATACAAGAATAGTTTAAGGAAGGGCTCATGTAATTCCTGAAAGTTTAATAATCAGTGGTTTGTGTGAGCTAGGATGAATAGGGTCCAGCATCCTCTTTTTGGGTATAGGAATGTTGTTTGATTTATTAAATTTATACTAGAGAGAACTAACTAGTCTGGAACAATTGAAAACAGAGGCTCAAGAATTATTTGTGATGTAATCTATAATCAACAATGAAAGCCTGAATTAAAGCCGCATATGTGAATGACAATCTATAATTTCATGACTTCTGATAAAGGTCCAGACTGTATGAATAACTCTCATCCTAATTTTTTTTATTTTAACACCCTGTTAAATGTGTTTCATTTGTATTTTAAAACTTCTTCCTACATTTATGAGTATGCAGAGAGAGGTTCAGTCTTTCTCCCAGCTTTTCTTCTTCCTCTGATCTCTTCTAAAATTCACCTCAAAGAGGAAAATATTTTATTCAAGAGAAATCAAGTTTCTGAGATCAGAAGTCCCTCAGCCTTCATGTGAGAGTTCACCTGTCACATCACTTACATATTATTCTCACTGCATTGGAATGTGTCTTTCTGATAGACACCCTGCACATTTGTTCAAGGATTTAGCAAACTGATATTTCCCATGTTGTTCTGAGTACTTAGCAGATTTATTGTGGTTAATTTTACAAATACTTTTCAAATGATATTTTTGAAATTATCCCATAAAAATACTAACAGGAATCAAATGTATGAATTGGATCTTTCTCTCATAAACTTGCATATTTTGGAAACATTTTCAGTTGTTACCTAAATCAGCTCTGAAATTCGTAGCATATGTCCTTTTGTCTGCCAAGGATTCTCCTCCTTCATTTGTTTCACATATTAGTCTTTGTTGCCTCCATTGCACTATTTTACCACAGTTAGGTAGAGATATTTTTTGTCTCCACTGTAGTTTGGCTGGTGTCTCAGATGGTCCTCAGGGTGACTGCTCTGGAAAGTTCTGAAGGCATGTATTGCTCTTGTGCCTATGTCAAACTCTCAAGCTTATGGCCTGGCTAAATCAACCTGAAGTGCTGCCTCTTCTTCCCAGATGATGAGAGCTGGGGCAAAATTAGGGATATATGTCAGTGTTAGAGAGCTGGCCCTAGAATGTATGAGGCCTAATTTTGATCTTCAGTACCAAACATAAAACACACAACCAAAAACCCTTGTGACATTTCAAGTAAATGAGGATTTATGTTATAGTATAATACATTAATAAATAGTAAATACTAGGTGTCTTGGTTACTTTTCTCTCATTGCTGAGACAAAATACCTGACACTCAAAATTAAGGAAGGAAAGGTTTATTTAGCTCATAGTTTGTGGAGGTTTCAGTCCATACTCAGCTAGCTCCAAGGCAGAGTGGCACATGGCAGAGGGCAACAGTTCATGGCCACAGAAAACAACAAAAGCAGCAACAGCAACAGCAACAGAGAGGAGCTCTCCCTTACACTGTAGGCACACTACCTGCCCCAGGGAAGGTGTAGCCCTCACACGCATAATCCCAACACTGGACCATCAATCAATCAAAAACTCTAGAAGCCCACTCCATGATGATGTGAGGCTTTGGGAGGACATCTAGACACAAACCATGACACTAGGCATAAGAAAATTCAGAAATTTTTTCTAGACAGGTTACATGTGATTGCTATTATGTTTTGGGGAGGGGGCAGTTGAGGATGGAACCCAAAACCTTGCACATGTTAAGCGTACTTCTGCCGCAGAGGTACACACACAGACCACTGTCATGTTAATTGCATTTCACTGTTTTCTGCTTCCTGCAGTGTGATCTACCAGTGAAACATATGGTAAGACTCACTGATTCTGTGCTCTCAGCTGGCTGGAAGACCTTATTCGCCAAACAATTTTTGATAGCTCGGAACTTCTCACACTTGTACTCTAGCATTTTATTTATTAGTAACAGATAATTTTGAGAATTTTTATTAAACTGTCTATAAATATATAACTTAGAAAGTGTTAAGTGTTATGATATGTAACCTAAAGTAATTGCTTTTGGCTACAATTAAAAGGTTAAGCTTTGCATACCCAAAACAATATGCTTTTGTAAATATTGAGATGCTCTTGGTTAAACTTGCAAAACTAGATTCAAAGGCAAAGCTTCTATATTTTACTAAGTAAGTTTCTGTGTTCTCATCTATTAGGCTTTTGGTAAATAAAAAGTGAGCTTGAAGAGTCAAAGAGTATTTAAATGTTAACCTACAGAATATTTTCGATAATTGGTTAACAACTATTACCTTAGTTTATGACATAACATATACCGAGCATTTATGTATGTATACATCTAAAACAAGCTATGCTGTGAATCTAAGCTTTAAAGTTAAGTTCACAGAATTAAGACTACATAAGTTTAATATATACAAAGTAATGGGTGCTCTCTTTTAAACAATATATGTTGAGACCTTAAACATATAAAATGATCAAAAATGACAACTCTTTAAATTTGACATTTGAACTTGATTTATATCTATTGACTTTGATTAAACAAGGATTTTTGTTACTGTATAAATAGGATATACTTCTCATTAAATAGTAAGTCTGTGGTCCCTGAAAGTGTTTCCTAAACTTTCAGAGCTGTAAAGATATTCTCAATTCTTCTCAATATAAATTGACAATATAATTCTAAAACCTGTTAAAAGAGTTTAAAATTTTCCTTAAGAGTAAGAATTAAATATGTAGATTTCTATATAGCTGTGATGCCAATTATTGCTAGCCTCATGGTAAATTTGTGTTTCCCAAGTATACAGGCCTTCAAAGAAACAAAACTTTAAAAAAAAAATCTTATCGTACAGGTGACTTCCAGCTAAAGTTATTCATAAAGATACACTTTCTAGGCACAAGCAGCTGGCGTTCCCTTTCCTGTGTTCCTGCTATTTGTGATGAAATGTGCACGCAGTCCCTTAGGAGCTGTATCCGGACATGGCTCTTTCCCCCAACCTGCCTTTCCATTCTAGTGCTTGTGCTTTAATTGTACATGCTTTAATCTCTTAAAAGATTTGTTTAGTCTCACCTAGAGGCTGCCAGACTTCAAGTGATCACACAGATGAAACCAATGACAAAAGTGTCAGATTCCTTTTCCCGGGATCCACTAGATCACCCACTAGATCATCCGAGATCCTCCTGTAAAGGGAGTTCATAACTGCTAAGCTGCAGCATGACTTCCATCTGAGGCCCCTTAGATTAGCTCTCTGGAAAAGGCCCCTTACCGCAGTCTTCTCTACTCAGACCCTTCTCAGCTTGAAGCATCTAGATTGAACCTTTTCCCATTCTCCCTTAACCACAGTTAAGGATCGTGCTTCAGAGGGTGGACTATTATAGGCAGCTAGGTTAGATAGAAATTATTGTATAGTCAGAGAGGGACTGGGCTCTCAAGGAAGTCAGCAAAAAATAAATAAACAAATCAGAATTATGGGTGAATATGAGTGTGAAGAAGGCCAACCCCCAAGATAAAGATGCAACAGTCAGGCCTTTGAGGGATAAATAATAACTTAGAATTATATTATTATTAGCACCACCTGGTCCAAGAAGTCCAGATGCACATTAGTCATCCAAGTGCATGGCCAGAACATCCAGACCCATCCTTTCCTAAAAATGCCTTTTTTCTTTCCGTGTACCCTTGCTGTGTAACCTGCTTCTCTATTGGATCAATATTAGCTAAGCAGTTGTACTTATAATCCTATGAGTTGGTTACAGTTTGACCCATGTTGTATCCACATTGTGACTTTGCTATATAAATTACCCCTGACAAAGGGCCTCAGTGGCAACCCACTTTAGGGACCCCTCCAGTCGCTCAGGAGCTATATCTCAATAAATTTTTTGTACTTTTAATCTCTGTTGTCTTTTAAAATTCATTCTTTGATTTTAGGAGGCATGAACTTGAGACACCTGACATTTAGCAGGCTGAGTTGTATTTCTCTGACATTACACATACTGAAAACAAATATTTACAGAACTTATATTAGAATAGCATAAGTTAGGTAAAAGCAAGAAAAAGAAATAGTGGTATATTTTGACTGTAATGTCTCTAAGATTTTCTTCTTTAGTCATGAAAATTAGAAAATTTTATCAGTCACTTCTTTCATATAGTTGTGACTATACACTTTCAATACATAGGCATGAGCTTACATATATACATATATATGTATGTATCTGTATATAATGTATGTATACACATAGGCACCCGGATATTTACATAAAGATATGTGACTCTTTGGATGAATTAGCTTTTTATATTTTATGAAACATTGTATTTCTTGACCCAAGTATGGGCATAAATTTCAAAATAAGTTAGAAAAGTGGCCGGGCAGGACACTATGAAATGTTAAAATTCCAAGCCAAATCGTCAGTGAGACAAACTCACACAGGAACATAGTATGTTCTGTGAATGGTCTCACCTACATTTTGTTTCCCAAGTGCTTATTACTGTCCTCTAGATCTAAGCTTATCATGTGGCAACCAATCGAATGGCCATGATTTTTGTTGTTGTTGTTGTTTTTGTATGGTACTAGGATTCGAACTCACAGCCTTGCACTTGCCAGGCAGATGCTGTGCCACTGAGCTATATCCTGCCCCCCCAATTTTAAATAATTTTAAATTTCTTGCCCACACATTGATCAAAAGGCAGAACACACAGTTCCAGACAGTGGAAGGATATTAATTGCCAAAAATATGAGCCTGAGATATGTTAATATTCGAGGATTTTTTAGACTTAGCAACCTGAGTATCATTGCACATTTTGAAAAAATATTACACAATATTCAGAAATGTTTAAGTGATATGAACACACATATATTATGAAGAGACGTTTTACCACACTTTCAAAACAGAATGGCTCTCCTCACTCAGGGGCAGCTTCCTGAGAACTCTTGTCTCACAATATTCAGAATTCATTAGAATGTGAATGCACATGGACCACGCAAAATTAGCACATTTTGTCTCTGTGAAAAGTCGAGCACTGGAATGTTAACATATCTAAGCATGTAGATGTGTGTGTGAATCACAGTGAAAATATCTCCTTTGTTAGAGAAATTCCTACAAACCGACGCCTGGAATGCCTTTTTCTGCCTACCTACATTCTGTCATCCCGATTCTATCAGCTTAGTTCTTGTCTCATTTACAGTATTTGCAATGTCTTCAACAACTCCCCAGTCGCTGCGGTCCTGTGCCTTTTGGCCTCAATGATATCTTGCGCCGTTATGTAACTATTTGGTGGGCCTATATTTCATTTTTCTTAGTAGAAGTTAAGCTGCAGAAAGGAGCCTACATGTCTATTTCTTTCAAACACTGCACATATTGCCAAGAACCTACAACATACTAAATATTTTTGAAAGAGAAAGTGAAAGAATGATAGAAATAAGATAAATTGCGCGTTCATTTGAAGTTGGGATGGGTTTTCCTCATAGTTATGTAGAGCACTTTATATTTTCAGTTCTATGTGTATCTACTTTTGAGAATAATTTTCTCATTGTTAAAGGGGAGGGAGAAATACCACTGATTCCATAAGAGCTGTAGAGGGAAGATCTTAGATTGAACTTACCTTCCTGCTGGTGGGCTTCTAGTTTTAAGTTTCATTTGTGGTCTTCAGGGCACACGGCCCTCAAATATCATTTCTGTTCTCACACCACCGTGGAAATTTGTAGTGCAGTGGGAATTCCTAGATGCCTTAAGAATATGGCCTCTTTCTCCATGGCCACTTGCTACCTGTATCTCCAGGGACTGGTGTTGTTAGTCAAAGGTTCAAATGGGTTATTAAAATAAAACACAAAAGCATGTAAAACAAAAATTTTTGCCTTGTAACTTAACAATAATATTCAGCAAGATATTTATGAATTTTCGTTATCAGACTCTTCATACTGAGAAAGAATGCATCTCAGTAATTTGGTTGTACAGTGTGTAGGGGTGGAAAAAAGTTATTCTCCCTCATCTTAGTTTTATTGGCTGCAGCTTTGTAAGTTAGACTAACAAAAACAAGATTGACAAGTGAAAAGCAGAAGTTTATTACCATTGGTGTTGTGCTTGTACATGGAAACATTCAGAATAACTCACAGGAGGACTTAGAACTTGGGCTTAAATGGCATTTTCACTGGGAAACAATTCATTGTTAGAGATGTGACAAAACAAAGGAAGAAGTTTGGGTGACAAATTGTAGACAACTAAAAGATAAGGACTTGTTTGTACAGTTGATTATGCAGATTCCTCTGTGCTCTCTCTTCCTAGTGTTCTACTTTTAGGCAAATAAGGGGAGGACAGAAAATTTATGTCTGTTTCTTCTTAATTATCTTCAGCTCGTAATACTATTTATGTCATATTTTTGCACACTTTTAGCACATTTTTACATCATATGCCATGTAATATTTAAGTGACACATTTTGGGGTGGCATATTCTACTACCCTCAGTTGTCTCTGCTGATAACAGTATAATCTTTTAATTTTTGGTTCCCTTATATAGAGGAAAGCCACTTAGTGCTTTCACAAAATTTAAAACTCAGTACAAGCTTTTAGCTCCAAAGGAAATCTGTGCAGTTTTCTCTCCCTTGACACTAAAATTAAAAAAGGCTTTCAAAAAATTTGTAAATTGAATCTTAATCAGGTACAGAGCAGAGTTAGGAAAAGACTTAATCAGCATGTAGAGGATCTAATAAGTTTTATTTTGCTTTTTATTAGAAAAACATATAAGTCCAGTTCTAAGGTTGCTCCCTAGATTCATCTCAAATTACTCTGAAATGCTTGATTGACCTTTAGGGTATGACTAAACTGTGTTTGAGTTTTTATTTGACATTTAGGCCAGTGATCAAAATTAGCATTGTTTTAGAGCCATAAGGAACAAAGAGGTTATCCTGGGTCTGAAGTATTTATGTGGGTAGTAACTTAGAATTTTAATACAAGTTTGGACTGCCTAAGCTTTGCCTTAGTTAGTCACCGATACTAACGTTTGCCTTTAACACATAATTCAATGCATGTAAACAGAGCTACAGAAAAAATTGCCTTAAGAACTCTTTATACAGGACACATTAAAGATTTTGCAGCTGATAAAAAATTTAGATTTTATATATATATATATTTATGGTCTGTGAAATGGTAGTATTAAAAAGGAAGTATACTGAAATAAGCCAGATATACAAGCTAGGAGGTTAGGTGAATGTCCATGCCTGCAGATCTTTTGCTTCCTCTTAGTTTGTCTGATGTTGTCAAAGGGTTAGTCAGGCAGTTACTTTCTAGAGACTTGCGATGAAGAGTGAGCTAGAGACATGAAAGCTCAGTAATTCACTAGCAGCAGTATCGAGCATCAGATTATGTAAGTACTGCCAATCTAAGGGGACACCAAAACAGTTGCACATGATCTAGCAAATTTTAGCCTATTGCTTCAACAATTGCCTAATCAGTTTAAAGACATTATAAATTTAGTAGTTACATTAAAAAATTTTGCTTTAGTTCCAAACTTGGACTCTGACTTGTTGCACACTGGAATCCTTTGAAAAGGTTAAAAAATATGGACACCTATATTTCATTCCTAGAGACTGCAAATTAAGTGCTTTGTGGGTGGGGAGATACAGGCTTTGAGATCTTTAAAAGATCACAGAGTGATTCCACTGTGTGATTCCAGTGTGCTGACATTCAAGAGCATTAACTCAGTGATCACTCAGTTTTATTAATGTTAATTCCCTCAATTAGCATTGTTGAAATTCACTTCTGTGTTATGTGCTATGTTAAGCAGGAGGCAGTTAGAACAAAAGTCAACCTTATTACTGCTAATAATAATTACTATTTATAGTGCTCTTGCTATCTTTCTATGGAGTTAACTAAACACATTATATGTTCTATTTTCTATAAAGTATATTATACATCTGTATAGTGGCTGTATTTTCCTCTCCCTTTTTATAGATGATTTATCTGAGATCTTAACAGTTATAAATATTGCCATCAGCATCTCCTTTCAAAGTAACATTTTATTATTCCAGTTGTGGGATGATTCTGAATAATTATTCAAGCCTAGTTATGGAATTATATTCTCTAGTAGGCCTATGGTCATTGTTTTCAATCTCCGTGTATTAAAGTAGCTTCCTACCTCTGTAACTCCTTTTCACTGAGTCAGCAGTATTCCAGGAAGTCAAAGTTCTTTGGAATATTGGTCAATTATTCTGTAAGTGGCAATGCTTCCTAGAATCAGACCTTGCATTCTTCTGAGTCCTTTCCTGGGAAGTGTTCGAGAACACAGCGTTTGATTACGGTTGTCCTAAACACTAGTTCTGAAATGTCTTTCATTTATCTGAGCACTAAATTGGTTGCTTACTCATACTATCAAATTGAAAACAAGAGGAAAGAAAAGTCGACTTAACCTAACCCGAAAGGGTATGTGTAGACTGGATGAGATCGTGTCAGAGGCAGCACAGCACGTCTTACCTCTTCTCTGTTGTCAGGGTCAGATCCTATGTTAGGGGTAAATTATCTATTTTGTAAGTTAGGCCAAAGTGTTCTCCTTCAACTAACTGTGAAAGCATTCTTGAAAGCCCACGAAACCTTATTATTCTAATTACCAACACAGGGGTGGATAAATGAATGATGAGGCCAGGTATTATTGTCATTAAATAGACCTCATTCAATTATTTATCCCCAGGTCTGGGATTACAGCTCAGAGAGCTTGTTCGGGCTCCGAGCCTTGGAGACTCGATTACAGTCTTGGCAAGCAGCTTTTGTTGAATGCAGTTTGAGGGGATGCTGCACACTTTTCAGGCAGACATTTGGGTGGGTTAGGGCCAATGGTTATTCCAAGTTTGTTCACAAAAACCCTATTTTATTTTAACCATGTAGTAAAATCCCCTTAAATTACCCAGACAAATACAAATGGGGAGGGACATGGATTCACTACTGGGAAAATAGAATGACTGCTTTGTTTATTTGTTTGTTTTTTAGCTTTCTAAAGACTATTTCCTTGCATTCTGTTACCAGGAATGGGCATTTTAGTGTGATGTACACTGGTCAATATTTATCACCGTGTTATACATTTTTTGGTTCTTTGTTTTTAATTGCACAGTGAAAGATGTCTTCTGATTAAGAATTTTTTTATTGGGGAAGATGAGACTGGATGATATTAGTTTTCTTTCACATAGAAATTATGTCAGCTCATTGCAAAGGTCAGTCCTGAAAAGAGCGGTAAGGTGTTTGTCTCACTGGTGTGGCCAGCCCTTGCTCCTTCTGGGCCTGTAATTTGCAGGAGTGTTTTCTGACACCTACAAGCACCAGATTTGGGGGACTAAGACATCCTTTTTGCTGAACAATTCTCAATCCACCTGATGGTGTCTGACTGCTTTAAAGGCAGCCCCAGGATTTTTGATGAGCGTAACAGTCGTTCTCCCTCTACCTCATGGGGCAGTAGTGAGCAATGCAGAGTAGCTAGAAGTAGCTATACCATTTGGTATACAGCTTATATGTATGGTAGTGGGGTCTCTTGGAGAAAAGAAAGTGGAGAGGACATTGAGGAAAGAAGAAATTCATACCTGTGATTATGTGATATGGAGGGAGTCTGGACTTTTATCTGAAAACCAGAGCCAGGATATGTATGTTGGAGGTGGCAGGGGACAGTAATTCAAAGACAAATTTGAAGCTATATCTAGTGTTAAGAAAAACTATTAGCAAAGAAAGAAACAAACAATAAAAGTTTTTGATATTTCTCAGAGCAAAATTATATTAATAACTGACAAAAACCTTATTAATGCCATGTAAATAGGATTGTACACTATTGAGTGAATTTGATATGAATTTTGCAGTGATTTCAATTTGGTCACCAAATGTGGTAATTTGGTTTACTTTGGAAGACTTCCTTCTTTCTTAAATTTTGCAGGTTTAATAGGTATCAGCTCACAAAATTAATAGCAGCTCATGGAATTAAAAACATGAAAAATATGGAAAATAGCTATTTATTATACTTTTGAGTGCTTAGGAAAAAAAGTCATGCTTCCTAAATAGCCAGTCACCCAGAAAGTGACATAACTCTAATAGGCCAAAATGAATGTCTGTGTATTAAATATTAAGTATCAAGCATAGTGAATATGCCCATAAATTGGGCACTTGATTACATTTGGAAAAAAATATCTTGATTTTACTACCAAGAAGAATTTTTGATTCTTCATATATATTTATTATAATAGAAGCTGATGTAAGAACTTCCATGCATACTTCATTTTATAAATTTTAAAATTCCTTTTTTTTTTGGTACCAGGGATCAAACTCACTACCTTGATAAATTTAAAAATTCTTAACACCAAATAATTGAATTATAATTAGCTCTGCTGTCGTACAATGTAATGGTTTCTTAAAAAAGTCACTACGTTATGAACACTGGGTAATAAAAACTACAAGTTTTATAGGAAAAATGGGGATGGGGCACAATACTCAGAAACATCATCTGTGACACATTAAATAAAAAAGGATAATTTAATAGAAACATCAAAATTTACACGAGTAAATTGTTAAGAAGTATATAAATATTATGAGAAATATGGCAGTTTACCTTGAAAACACCTAAAGTTGGCTTGTGAAAGTGGTCTCCAAAAGGATTGCAGTTGGTGGTTATTGTGATAACCAGTGTCATTGTGGCACGAGCTGTGGATAAGTGTGACTTTTCTAACCTGTGTACGGAAGCAAGATGACCAGTGGATGAGGTGTGCGTGTGTCTTGTGTATTCCTCTACCGCTTAGTTCACCTGTGTTCCGCTTTCTGCATTCACCTGGTGAATTACTTGCAAGAAACCCCTAAATTCATGTTATGCTCAAATCAATTCGGTAATACACCAATCCTGTGAGGTTTTGAGACAAGCATCGCTCTCACCTTGTTCTTGCCCTACCTTGGCAAGCTGGAAAGTGCCTTCTTGACCATTTGTTTGCTGAGAAATCCTGCCCTGGTAAAAGCCAAGTGGTAACATGGAGAACCTGTACCAGGCCTGCTCGGGTCTGAGTCCTTGGGAAATGAGGTTTCTTCCGAGAAGTAAGATGCTCACGAACACAGGCACAGAGAGCCTCAGAACCAGAAAGTTCGCAGAGACCCATCATGGAGGCTGCTTGAAACCAGAGTTAACTGATTTGCATTCAGAGGCTGCAGGTCCACATTTTATAGTGTCTTCTCTGTGTCCCCTTTCTCTGATCTTGTCAGCTCTCCAGTAAATAGTTAACGCTTAAATACAAAATGTCTCTTCACTGTGTATATCTAAAAGTCAGCTATGAGAACTCAGTTTATAATTTTGGACATAGCTTTGTCGAACATGTTAGAATATGCAGAATGTTTTAGAAATTTCTTCTCAATTAATTTTCCCAGCACTTTGAGGTCATGTCAAATGTCAGGGCTTTGCGATGCCTTTGACACAAGGCCAGTCTCATGACTCTTCTCTCTTTTTAGAGGGCTGCCAGTTGAGCTTTGGGGAATAAAGATAAAGGGTAAAATCCAAAAATCTGTGAATGATTTTGCTGTCAAGCATTGATTGATATTAATGAAATTATCAGATTCTTCACCATTTATATCTACCCCTAGCTATGCAGTCAGCCCTATTTACAAAAGGTTTACATTTATGAAGCAGCTCTTATGGTCAAGGGATTGGTCAATGCCGTGGGGAGATAATAGGATAAGTATTGTCCTCGCAACGAGGAACTGCTTTCGGGTTCTGTTTTATGACCAAAGAACCCCATGACTGCTGTGCTTGTGTTTTTAATACCAGAATACAGGTAGATGCAAAGGTACAGGTGAATAATGAGGCTCTGTACTCTGAGACCAGGTAAATCGGCAGGTATGTGTTGGTTTTTGATCAACATGCAGTGTAAAATCCTGAGTTTAGCAAAGATATTAAGTGACGTCTTAAACTAACACTCCATATTTCAAGGTTTACTTTGTGTGTTAATAACAAGTTTATTTATAGTCATGTCTGAAGATCTTGACTATAAGGGCATACATTGCTGGGTCATTGGATGATGACAGTGTTGTACTAGTGGCACCACACCAGGTTTTAATTCACTTTCTTGTCATAATAGAGATGCCTCTTCATCGCATAGCTCAGATGCTCTGCAGCCTCTGAAGGGAGATGAGAAATACATACACTCTTTAATGTTTGTTTTATATTTCAAACAAACATCAGCACAAATGGCTGTCTTAGGGCTGATAGAACAGAATACCGTGCACTGGATGGCTTAACAGAAATTTATTCCCCACAGTTCTGTAGGATGGAAGTCCAAGATCAAGGTGCCAGTGTGGTTGGGGCCTAGTGCAGGGCCTTTTAAGGTTTCAGGCAGCCAAGTTCTTGTATCTTCACATGGTGGAAAGGGGTTGGCAAGCTGTCTGGTTACTTCTTATACGGGCATCAGTGCCGTTCACGAGCGCTCCATCCTCATGACCTAATTATAACTATACCTGGCATAATGCCATTTCAGCCAACAGCAGATTGCATATACAGTTGGGAACTGATAAGACCATATTTACCTAATGATGTCATCTCCATCTTAGCTGGTGTAAGTGTACTCTATAATGTTTGCACAATGATGAAACTGATTGATGATGCATTCCTTATGTGTAACCTTCAGAATGTATCCCTGTGCTTAAACAATGCCCTGACAGTACCTCCTCAAGGGTCCATTTCCATAGGATTGGATTTCAGTCCATAACAGGGACTAAGCAAGCTTATAAAACTCTAATATCCTTAACATGTTCACATTGTCCATTTTGATGAATTAATTTTAAAAAAGTACACACAGAGACACTAATGACTTTTATAACTATCAACTTTTGGCAGTAATATTAGAGTATAACTTTGAAGCACATTCTGCTTGTGAAGTCAAAAATATTTCTTTCCTTCTCTTCCCTCAATCCCATTTTTGATAACATAATTTTTCTCTTTTAAACCATAAATGCTCTTATGGGATTAAAATATCTGGTCATTAAATGTGCTCTATGTCAGTGTGTCCTAAACTCCTTTTGCTCTTTCTTTGTCAAAGGAATTCTTTAAAAAGAAGGAAAGAGAATATTTTAAAATAAACATTCTGACTGCCAGTATCTGACACTAACTTTAGTTTTAAGTTTGTATGGGGTAGAAATGAGAACTAGGGTTTTGTACTTGATATTGAGCATAAATTCCTTGCTCTTTGATGACCCCAGATGATTAATAAGTATAGTGGTTGATTGATTATGTCAAGTTGAGAAGTTTAGAAGCATAACTAAACTTGGCTCAGCAATTGGCTCAGTAATTCTACACCCTAGGGTGTAGAGGAGCCATCCTAGGGTGGATCATCACCTAGACAATATAAAAGGGAGATGAAGAAGGACAGAGGAACTTCCATTCCTTTTGGAGGAGCTCCAGTCTTCACCTTCAGCTTGGACTTAGTCTCCTGGCTTCTAGTGCAAACTCTTCAGCTTCCACCTTGGATCCTTCAGCATTCTGTCGCAGACTCATCGGCCTCCTGGTACAGACTTGCATGGAACTCTGCAGTG
>NW_004955434.1:379709-461606 GCF_000276665.1 Chinchilla lanigera | reverse complement strand
GCAGACACCCTCTGCACACTTCCCCATACAACTCTCTGGCTGACCGTCCTAAGCCAATCTTGTAATTTCTTATAATTTGTACATCCTGTGTTATATCTGTTTCTCCGGTAAAACCCTGCTGATAGAATAACTGAGACTAAGATATCTTACTCTTCTTGCCCAAAATTATAAATTTAAATATGCATTCAGAGTCTCGAGGTTATAAAATACAAGGTTACATTATAGTTAGGGTAGAGGGGATGGAAGTAAGAATAGAGACCTAATAATATTACCATTCCCTGCTTATATGTTCTATTAATCTCAAACACTTCCACCTATCTCTGCTTTTGTTTTATTTTCTCAGGGAAGCAAAAAAATTTGTGAATGAAAATGAAGGAGCTCTTGGGAAAGGAAAAGGAAAGCAATGGTTTGCATTTAAGATGATGATGGCCAAGGTAAGTACTTTGATAAATCAGTCTGTTTATGACATACTGACCTCCATGAGGAGAGTGTCCTATCTCTTCTGCAAGTGTGGAAAACCGGTTTCATGGGTTTTATACAAAACTGGTCTCCCAGGTTTTATACAAAAAGTACAACTACAGTACACTTACAGCATATCTGGAGAGGAGGATTAAAAATTATCCATAGTGGAATGAAAATAAAAAGCAATCTGACAAGCACCAATTTATAATGAGAGTCTTTCTTCTATGATTTTATCACTTCTGACTGTAAAAGATTGTGTAGACCCTTTTCATTTTTGTTTTCAACCTCCAGAAGTTAAGGGATTCTGGCTAAAGTTTCTTCAAATGTCTAAAAGAAAGAAAAAAATTAGTGGTATACTGATACACATGTAAACTTGGGGGAAAAATAAAAAAGAAAATAACATTTATGTGCACTTAGTGTGTGCCACACCCTGAACTGAATCCTTCTATAAATTGATACTCAATTGTCACAGTAAAATAGGCGCATAGGTAATTATCCCTTCCTTACAGACATTACACAAAATGTAAGTTAAATATTGTCCATGAACATAGAACTTTGTGAATAAAGTTTGTAGATTTTAATTTGCATACACATACAAATAGACTAATTCTATTTGCTTTTTATCATTTAAATAAATAGAACACATGCTATTTATGTTCTTTTTCTCTGGCTCTTTGTTGCATGATTAACATCATGGATATGTACATGTTGCCGTGAGCATTACTGTACATCTTTACTGATATGCTGTATTCCTTTGGATGAAGATACCACAAATTATCTACTTATTTATACTATTGTAGATGGACATTTGGGTCATTCGTAGTTTGAGGTAACCCTCTGAGCTTCAGACTTACGTTGTTATTTGGGCTTGGTGTGTCAGCCTAAAGTGTCTGCTCCTACCTTACCCCAGTGTAGTGTACGCACATGCCAAGTTATCTGCTCTATCCCCCTTCTTCCTAGTGGTGTCCTAGACCGTGACTAACCCAGCTCCATGGAGTAAAGTGGAAGGGAAACTTTTAAAACTAAGCTATTATTTTTTTGCCTTTTGTATGATACCATACCTTTCCATTTAACTGATGCTCTGCCTCTATCAGAAAGGAGTGTTCTGTGTCATAGCATTTACCATACTGCATTGAATTTACCTGTTTATATATAATCTACTATAGACCAGATACCTTTCAAGGCAGACATATCTTATTCATATTTAATTAATTCTTTCATGCAATGAATAATAATTTAGCACATACTATGTCTCTTAATATGTATTAACTCGGTGTCTTCTCTGTTATTATTTGGTAGGATAAGGAGACTGTGATGTGTGGTCACCATACTCCCTCTATATTAGGATGGGAGCAATATTTTTGGAATTAAACTGATCTGGAATTGATGGACAATAGGGAGGGAAATTAAACCTACTATTGTGTATTTTTATAAAAGAGCAGTATTGGGGACTAGAGAAATCTTTCTCAGTGAATTATATTGTGATTTTTTGGGGGGGCAACCCAAGAGTTTGGACCTTATTATTATACTTGATTTCATTTTCAGAAATGGGCAAAATTCCTCCGTGATTTTGAGAACTTTAAAGCTGCTTGTGTTCCATGGGAAAATAAAATCAAGGCAATTGAAAGTAAGTGTTCATCATATCTCATTAGATGGGGAAAGTTGTCCTAGCCAAATTTTGTAAGATACTTTTCTATATTTCTGGACTCTTGGGGAGATTAAAAACAAGCAAAACCAACCAACCAACCAACCATACAAGACTGTTATTTATTCTTCTTTTGATCACTGTGAAGATTTATGTTAGTCAGCTTTCAGTTACTGTGACAAGACACCTAAGATAATTGACTCAAAAGAAGAAAAGGTTGCTTTTGGCTCATAGTTTCAGAGTTGTCAGTGCCTGTTCACTTGGCACTGTTGCTTTGGGCCTATAGGGGTTTATTTCATTATGACAGGAAGCATGGCAGAAGGAACCACTCACTTCATGGCAGTCAGAAAGCATAGAGAGTACACCAGCAATGTTCCTCTCCATTGCCCCTCTTCTCCTTTTTTTTTGGTACTGGGAATCAAACTCATGACCTTGTGCTTGCCAGGCAGGTGCTGTGCTGCTGAGCTATATCTCTGGCCCATGGCCCCACTTCTTGAGCATTCTACCGCCTCCCAGTACAGCCATGTCCTGGAGACCAAGCCTTCAACACATGAGCCTTTGGAGGAACATTCTAGAGCCAAACTATGGCAATTTGCTAACCTTCACTAAGGACAACACTAGGGCCTGCACTCCCCTGTCCTCCCTTAGATCAAAACTTTCCCATTCTGAACTGGTTTTCTGTCTTAAACTGGGACATCAGTGTTGTGTGTAATGACTTTTTTGGGGGGACCAGGAATCGAACTTAGGACCTTGTGCTTGCCAGGCAGGTGCTTGTGCCACTGAGCTATATCCCTGGCCCAATACTGTATACAATGACATTGAATTCTATTATTTGGAAAGCAGTGGTTTTGTTTTGGCTGTGGACATGACATTGACAACACTTCTTGAATGTTAGGTAGTAACTGAAGTGAACAGTGTTTAAGAGTGGGGAAATCTTAAAATCTCACTTTCAGGCTTGCAAAAGAGAATCAGCAATAGTCAGAAATACACTATTTTAACTTTCATAGCACACCTTCATTTTGAACAGTGGTCATAGTGCTCTCCTCCTTGAACAATGTTTTTCATCTCTGGCCCTCTGTTGCTATGTTCAGGGTCTCACAAGAAATCTGAGGGTTTGATTAGGGTCGGATGATATAAAAATCATTTCTAGCCCAATAGACCACGATGTATAATGCAAAATCTGTCTTAGATGTGTGGTTAAGCATGTAAAATTCCTTATACTTTTGAGTGATAAATTATTTAAAAATTTAAATGGACCATGGATTTATACTATGAGAGGATTCTTTCTCATACTTTTCAGAATAAAATTTGCTAAATATATAATCTATATATAGCCTATTTATTAAATGTGTTTAATTACCAAGTAGTAAAATGCTTCTTTTTTTAAAAAAGAAATGATCATGTAATTATACAGAAGCTTCAGAAATATGATTATATTTCTTTTGAGTGTCAGAACCATCGGATATATGTCTAACTTAATCTTTGAAATAAGCATGACATTATTGATTAATTAATTGAGAAAGTTCTCCCTGAAACCTTGGGACTTAGGTAAGTTTCTGGGTACTGTTGCTGCTGACAAAGTCAGACTAAGACTTTCCTCTCACTGAACATATATCCAAATGTGTTAATATCTGTATGACTGGGTGATGAAGATCATAAAATATAAACAAAAAGATAATGAAGGTGATTACAGGTTATGCTAAGTACCGCGTTAAAAAGAGGGGCAGCTTTACTCTACTCCCCTCCATCTTTCTAATCCACCTTCTTTCATTCTCTGGTGATTTTCTAAATAAACCTTGAACTTTTTTTTTTTTCAAGTGTGATTTTAAAGGAGTGTCAAATGACTAGCCTTTACCGAATTTGCCCAGAGCCCTGATCAATAACTGGTAGAATCAAGAGAGGTATGAAGGTCAGAGTCTGATCCCATGCTGTTATAATCTTGATTACAAAAAGACCCTGAGCTCTACCAACATGGAACAGGTACTCAGTTGAAGATGCTCAACATATTTTCACTTTTAAAAAAACCTTGATAATTGCTGCCACAGAGGAAGCTGTGAAGCTCTACTGTGCAGGACAAAGCCCTGGGGTTTTGCCTTCCAGCCTTGTAAGGGAGTTTATGCACCATGCCCGAGGCTCATCCTCATGGGTTCATCTTATCCGTCACACCACATTGCGCATTTTGCCAAAGACCCTGCATGGAAAATATAACCTATTCCCACTTTGATGCCAACATTAGCATTACAAGCATAGACTAAATAATTGAATATCTTTCAAACTGACAATGATAAATCTTTCTCAGAATCAAAATCTATTTTTTCCGAACAGTAGATTATAACACCAAGAATGTGTTATGATAGATTTATTTTTCAGACGAGAAATGGCATCAGATAGGGAAGCTAGTGCCCAGAGTTTGGACCTTATATTTTTCTGCTCTACCAAGGACTCCAGGAAACACAAATCAAATTTGTCACATTTAATTCTCCTCCCCTAGACTTGTTGGAAAAACCAGTGTTTCATATCCTAGTCTAACACAATGCTTTTTATTGTTGTACTCAGACAGCAGGTCATTTAATTGGTCTTTTTCCATTTACAGACACTTATATTTATCTGCTTCTTTTATTACCCATCTGTTCAAGAGCAAATTATATATGATGACAGATCACAAGTTACTTTGCTCAATAATAAATAATCAGAGGGAGAGGTCCTTCATTTGAAAGGAACACAAGAAAATTCAAGATCAAGAATATGCCTAAATTTAACTTTCACTTTAATAAACG
This sequence comes from Chinchilla lanigera, assembly GCF_000276665.1. Taxonomy (NCBI): domain Eukaryota; kingdom Metazoa; phylum Chordata; class Mammalia; order Rodentia; family Chinchillidae; genus Chinchilla; species Chinchilla lanigera. The sequence continues at coordinate 456,722 of NW_004955434.1, read as the reverse complement.
TGGAAGACTGTTTTGGTACATCAGTAATTTACTATGAAAGCATAACTTACCATTTGAAGTAAATAAAATAAATAAGTTACCATGGATAGGATCCAAATTGTGAGTTTGAGTAGCATTGGTTAACTGATACAACTTATCTATTTATTCTTTCAGGCATGCACATTCATTCCATATTTATTATACATATGTAATATATAATATATTTACTTTAAGTAATTTAAGGGCCATAGCATTGTGGTTAAGAGAGATCTAGATTTGGAGTTGAACACACCCATAGATGATGAGTGCTGATTGAGAATCCTACCTCCATGGTTTGTGTGATTTATAAGCTCAAGTATCTGTAAAATGGGGACATGATAGTTTCCATCGTATAAGGACTTCATGATGATTAAGTAAGTTAAAACACAGAGATCAAAGAGATGTCTGAAATAAAGAAATAATGTTACTTGTTACTATTAATCAACGCTTGATTCAGTCAACTGCTATGTTTCCTCAGCATGTTTTAGTGGCAGCAAAATGAGTGGCTATGGTGGGTTCTTAGGACACATAATTGATCATAAAGACAAGTTAGCTGTTATTACTATTATTATTATTATTACTATTGATTTTTGTTCCTTGCAAGAAGAAATTGATTTTATTTGAGAGACTAAGCATGTGTTTTTATTGCTTTTTTAGTCTCACTACATCAAGTTTTTGGTTTTTCTGAGCATCACTTTTTGTCAAGAACTTCCAGTTGGATAAAACTGCTAGAGTAAATGGGGCAGATTTCTTTTTCACATTTGTGCTGATATGGGGAAAGGTCCTACAGGACATTAACATCAACCATCCCATCACTTTGATATCTTGCTTGTATTACTGTACTTTGCCTCTGCCATTTGTAGGCTGAATGCAGAAGGGACATTGTGTTCTGGATTCCTTGGCTTTTTGACTCATGTCTGTCTGGGTCTTTTGTAGAATCATTGTAGTTTTAACGAAATTTGTTTTACTGACATTCATTTTCTTTATGCTACTAATTGTTTAAAGAATCTACCTTCAAAAAGAATACTCGTGAAGTCCCCAAAGTGGAGTTTCCAATCTTGGACCTCTAATATTTACTTTATCCATAATGGATGTGTGTGTGGGAGAAAACATCTGCATTTGCTTCTCTCTTTTGCATTTAAAATTTATATGCAAGAAGTTAATTTGCTGGGGTTATATGCAAGGGCTGAGAGAATGTGGGCTGTGATGATATTTAAAGGATCAAAACTGTACAAAGAAAGGAAGTGGGGAGAGGGAGACAAGGAAGGGCAAAGGAGGAAAGAGGAAAGAAGGAAGGGAAAGAGGAAAGAAGAAGAGGGAAGGAATAAAAAAGAGAGGGAGGGAGAAGAAAGGAGGGAAAAAGCAAGAAGGGAGGGAAGAAAGGGAAGAAGAAGAGAGGGAGGGAGGGATGGAAAAAGGAAAGAGAGAAAGAAGGAAGGTAGGCATCATGGTGCTCGGGATTCTGCACCAGAGGGTTTTACGTGTTTCCAGAGATCGAGCTTCTCCTCTGGTAAATGAGTGACTGATGACCAATATGCTGGAAGCCTACTGTCTTCAGTAGGTGCAGTGAGTGAGCTTGGTTGAGCCATCAGTCCTGAGAAAATCATTCCCAGGGAACATACATGACAGTCATCGACAATATGGGATCCCTGGGAGCCAGCGAGTGATGAGATGTCCTAAGAGGGTCAGATCTGTTTTCAAATTTCTGTCCACAGACTCATGCATGTGGTGGCAGCACCTGGATGGAGATATTTTCCAAAAATACATGATCTTAGAAATCTTCCAGAATGATAGACCTTCTGTAATATGAAAAGAACTCAACTTCTCTTTTGAGCTTAAAGAAACTATTCAGACTTCAAAATCATTGATTTCTTCTAAATGTCCATGTACAGATTAATTTCTTTCTAAATTTCTAGAAAAAATCCTGGCATACTATGGTGGGAAAAAGTAAAATGTTACATAAAGAGCAGGCTACTATCTAGAAATAGAAGTATTGCTCTCCTGTGAGGTCAGTCTCTGGTTGGTAATTGGAAGCTGGAGTTTTCTCAGCATAAACCATCCTGCTCCTGTAAGAACATATCCTCAGTGGAAATATCCAAAGTCAGAGGGCTGAAGAAAAAGTAAAGGATCTGGTGAGTTAAACAAGACAGAGGCGCTGACACAGGGGTGGCTGAGGCTTAGGGAGCTGAAAATGGGATTGGGAAGATTTAGGAACAATAGAAACTTTATGCTGAACCCTAAGTGACCATCAAAGAAACTATGGCTTTACTCAATCCATAACATCTTGACTTCAGACCTCACAAGTTCTGTTCCTTCTTCCGTTTTTGCCTGAAGAAGGATGCTTTTTATCTATCTATCTATCTATCTATCTATCTATCTATCTATCTATCTATCTATCTATCATCTATCTATCATCTATTATCTATCATCTATCTATTTATCTATCTAATCTATCATCTATCTATATCTACCTTTGGACAGATCACTTCCCCTTTCACTGTTTCTGGCAGGTGTGAGATGATAGATCCTTTTTGCCTGTGGCCTTGCAGGTCATTCCTCAAAGCTGAAGGGTTTTTCTAAAGCCGTGTCCATGCCCACCCCTCTGCAGCCACACTGCTTAACAGCTGTCAACAACTTCTCGGGGCATGTTCAATAACCCCCCTCCTGGAGGCCCTGAACAGACACGGTTGGCATCTGTGACCACTTTCTCTCATTCGCTGTACTCCAGCTAAGCCTTAGCTTTGTTCCTTAACTGCCCCCAGCTGTTGCCTTTCTCAATTTTGTTCTTTCTTTTTCCCCTGGTTGTTCTGCTCCTCCCCAGCTGTGCATGTTGCCCTCTCTGCTTCAGATATCTGCTGTTTTCTTCTCCAATATATTTTCCTTCACAAATTTATATAAACTAACTCCTCAAAATACCTGCTGCTGCAGGGACTTATCTGGCTATCATCTGTCTATCTATCTATCTATCTATCTATCTATCTATCTAATCTACCCATATCTATCTAATATAATTTTCATATATATGTATAAATATGATTGTAGTTGTTGTTTTCACATTTACTGAAATATAAATTCTTAGAGTAGCCATTGTCCTTCAGCTAAAATAATTGTGCTCTCCTCTAAGATAATTCCTGACAGGAAATACTTAGCAAAGATGTAAGGAATGAATTTCAACTTCTATAGTCTCTAAAAAATGCAGACCTGAGAGGGAACCTCCCAGACTGGTCTGTAAGAGAACCTCTTATAACAGATATGGAACACTCTTTCGAGAAGAGAATTGCAGCAGTTTGAACTAACCACAAACAGGGCACTCTATTACTTTATATACATGTCCTCACTTACTTGTATTAATTCACCTCATAAAATAAGCTTTCCAGGGAGCAATTATAGCTGCTGGGCAAAATGTGGCATTCCTTCTGAGGGGCTCAGGACTTGGGATTACAGTCTACACAACTACACTTTCCATTCTACATCACAAAGACACTTTCATCATTTCCAATGCGCTCTCTTCCTAGAGAAAGAAGGCTAAGGCTTGTAGACATGGACAGGACCAATGGGTTTCAGTATGCGTATTTATCTTAGAGGGCCGCTAAGATGGAGCTCCTGTTTTATTTGGTTTTGAGCCTTCCCTTTAACTTTCTTGCTTTCTTTGTGATAGGTCAGTTTGGCTCCTCAGTGGCCTCATATTTCCTCTTCCTGAGGTGGATGTATGGAGTAAATATGGTTCTCTTCATCCTGACATTTAGCCTCATCATGTTGCCAGAGGTGAGATCTGACTTCCACTTTACAGGACAAGCCGAAAAAGTTGCTCATGTGATCACTCTTCCAGAAAAACTTTTGACCGTTTTTTAAGAGTAGAATGTTTGATTATGTTCACTTCTTGTTAGAGGTAGGATTTGTAACAAAATTAACCTTCTAAGTGATGTCCCTGGGCTGAAGGACTTAATCCTTTCTCCAAGGGTGCACAATGTTATATAAAGTTATACATAAAATATAAGTATGTTTCAATGTGAACATTTTATGTGAAGGGTTCATGGCCTCCATCAGATTTTCAAGGTCCCTGTGTTCATTGTGAAAAACAACAGCTCAAGAGTGAGGCTTTCATTGTCAGTTGTATTTTTTTTGCCAAGTTTGCTTTACAAGAAATGCTTCATAATATACCTGTAAGCATCCAGGTTTTCTAAACTGAAGAAACACAAACTGAGGAAAAATTTCCAGATAGGAAGCAAGTTCCTCATGCCCCCTCCTCCGTACCTGCACACATTCTCATTGTGGGGTGGAGGTGAGTCTCTTAGGACCAATGTGAGAAAGAAAATCAGACAGAGGGTCCAGAATAAAGAAAAAGACAAAGCCCTGAGCTGACTTGGGAAGAGTCAGAGAAGGCCAAAATGCCATCTTGGGTTTGTGATCTCTGCCTACAAGAAGTTAAATGACCTTTGTGGATACTTGCCATACAGAAGTTGGGTGAGGTTTTATTCATCCTACAAAGGACATTTTCAGATTCAAGTGTTTCAAAAGCCAATTTATTCAGTACAAGATTGGTGACAGCCAAAATTGGGTGTTTGAGTGACTTTGCAGAGCTTTAAGTCTATAATAGTTTTAAAATTGTTTTTATTTTAAAGAGAATAAAAACTAAAAAATAAAAACGATACAGAATTTCAAAACAAGATGTTAGGAAATTAGCAATGGTTGTTGCATTGCATATTTTCTGTACTTTACCCCTCCCTATTAGAATAATAAGAATGCCTTCTAATCATAAGCAGATATTAGTTTTTAATAGTATAAATCACATTCCCTTCCTTTACATATCGAGAAAACAAACTCATAAGGGAGGCTGTTTTCTCATTTAAAACATGTGGGAACTGAGTCTTCTAATGGTTACATGACTTGGTGACTCTACCTTTGTTCTGAGATTTTGTTCTTTAATCAACTATTCTCATAGTTCCTGTGCTAATCTAGGGGCGTGTAAGGGTGTCTGGCTCATAAAAGTGGACCTGAATTGGAAGTCCTATACGGTTTCTCTCCCAAGTGAAAACTCTTGGGCAGTGCAGCAGAGTGTGTGTATTTCATCACTTTCAAATTAACCCTGTTTTGTTTTTGCTGATCTCACTAAAGAAACCCAGAACTCCTGCCTTCTATCACTGTGTCAAACACGGTTAGAAATGGAGGCTTATCAACTGCAGCTACTCTTGCCCACGCCTTACTGCCTGTATATGGAGGAAATTAAAGGCTGCTGCTACGTGTGTGAAATTACACAGTTGTGCAGTGGATGGAGTGAATGTGTGTTGGATGGGGTGTACTCTGAGACCAGCGAATGTCTTGCCTTTTCTTAAGCTTGGTTAGATGGCAAGAGGCAAAGATTGCTGTTTCCTAAGAACAGAAGCTGTGCTTGCTCCTTGTATGCTAACTTTACAGAACCATTTCGAGTCAGGACTGGGCATCTCTGGACCACATGGGTATATTATTTTGCTTGCCTTTATTCCAAACCCTCAATTCTCCAATACTCAGAGAAGTGTGCTTTTTTGCCCCAAACTTCAGTGTCCATGGACAAGTGTGACCTTAATTTCTCATGTTCTCTGTGACTTCCACCTTTGGGGTGACACAGTATGGATAGACACCTTCTATTCTGTTCAGACCAGGAAGCCAGAGGGGCAAAAAGACTGCAGTATAAGATCACATCTCTTGTGTGGAGGGCAGGAGGAAGGGCTGCCCTTCAGCCCTCGTGCAGTCCAGCTGTGCACCCAGGGTTCCACGTGCATTTGGCTTCTGCCCACAGACCCGGAGGAGGGAAGATTCTATCTCACATAAGAAACAGCTTCTACCTTGCAAGCCATGGCTGAAGGGGTGCTTTTTGCAGTTCTCACTAAGGCATCTTCCTATGACCTTATCCTTGCCTTGTTTCTAGCCAGCTGCTCTCCAGCACTGTCTCCCAGATGTGCTTCTTGTCTCATGTAACACAAATTCAGAGCAACAGTCCTGCATCAGGGATGGTGCAGATTCCACAGTTGGTGTAAGTGTTCCCTACTGTAACAGCCTCAAATTACATGATTGATTTCATGAGGCTTCTCATCCTTGATGTTAGGGAGGAACTCTCCCTCTACCCCACCTCTGAATGCTATTCTAGGTGAGAGTATGGGTTATATACTCTAGTATGGGTTGCACACTCTACTGTCCCTGTAGGCTATCTCTCTGCTTCTCAGACCTCCTCTAAATCAGGCCACAGTGGAGGTAGTGGGTGTGGGGTTTTTCAGTTGGGGCCCTGGTGACTGTGTTGCCCCTACCCCACTCTAGTCAGTGAACTTCGCTCAGGGTGTAGGATCCTTAGCAGTCCCTTTGTTCTTAACTCTGCACTTAGTAGATTCTCAGAGAATGGGACCCCACATGGAGAGCCACAGAGTCCTCAAGAAATAGATTCAGAAGGGCTTTCAATCAAAACCATTTGTGATCGCATGTGTGGCTGAGATTTTGTTTGCAATTGTTAACTGCTCTTTTTTTTTTCTTTCCCATATAGTACCTCTGGGGTTTGCCATATGGAAGTTTACCTAGGAAAACAGTTCCGCGAGCAGAAGAGTCATCTGCAGCCAACTTTGGTGTGTTGTATGACTTCAATGTAAGTGTTTCCTCACAACTGTGATGTAGGGGCAAGGATTCTTCCCTATATTGCTTCATTCTGAGTCCTCATGGACTCTTCTCCCAGAGCTGGCTAAGGGTCTTTAAAATGATCTTGCTGCCTACCATTCAAAAAAGAAAGGAATATATATGTGTGTATTTGAATAGAGCTTAGAAGTATGATAATGTGATTAAGTGGAAATACAGACTGTTGAAAAGGTGAGCTCAGAGTTCAAAGAGTTGAAGCAAATACCCTTATCTCTGGCTTGGGAAAAGAACAAAGGAAGAACTTGCAAATGTACTTTTTGGGAACTCTTGTTGGATATTTAGGAAATGAGTTTTCCACTTTGTATTAACTTCCTTGCTGGTAAACAAGCCTCCTACTCAGCATTACTCAAGCTAGCACTAAATAAATGTAAACATTAGATACTAAAACATGCCAGGTTCTAACTTTTATACAATTCTGAATATAACTCCATTGTCATGGCCAGATGGATACTATGCAGTGGTAGTGCTGAAATGAGCCCTGCTCATTTACTATGCCAGAAGTTTATTCCTGCCCATTGAAAAACCATTTTAGAATATGATTCAAGTTTGTGACAATGATAGTAATTCCATACATTCTTTTTAAAATAGTGGCTAAGTTGGAGATATTTGGAAACACATGGGTGGAAAGGTGTAAGACAGAGATTAGGCAATTGGTAAATTGAAGAATTTTCAGAGGATAGCTAATGAGAATAGACTTTTATTTGGACTATAGAACAAAGGAAGAGAAAAAGAACCAGATGTGCTCTTCGTACGGTTAATGTATATATTTCACAGATGTTTTGACTTCTATCCATAGCATCTTAAAGTCTGAGCTTCCTAAAGAAGGGATGATGGCAGCTACATCTTTATTTTAGCCCTTACCCTAATCTCTCCCCACGGAGACCTAATGAATCTTGTTGACTGACAATCCCAAGAGGGGATGGGGAGGATTTGTAGAGCCTTGAGAAAGAGCCTCAGAAATCAATCCACACCGTCAGCAATGAGTAGGCAAAGCTTGAGAAACTTTCCCAGTCTCAGAGTGAACTAAGCAAACAACAGAATAAGCATAAGACACAGCAATAATTTTCAGCATTTGACATCTTCAATAACCCATGAACTTGAACTTTTCATTTCAATTTAGCATTTATTTACTGACTATTAGAATTCATTAGCTTTAGAAAGATGGATGGCCTTGCTCTTGACTTTGGGATACTCATGCTACTAGAAGAAAGATACACAGGCAACGGTTAGACAATACTGCATGCTCCCAGTTAGCACAACAGAGAGAACAGGTGGGGGTACTGGGGAGCCCTGAGCAAGTTGCTGCTAATTCTGCTTGGGTAGGGCTGGGTTTCATAGAAAGTAAGGTCTCTGAGTTAAATTTTACTTTTTACTTTTTTATTTAAAAAAGAGTTTTCAGTGACTTTATTGTAGTATACTTTACAAACCATAAAATTCACCCACTATAAGTATAGTTCAATAATTTTTATTAAATGTATACAGTTTTGCAGCTGCCACTGCAATCCAGCTTTCTTTTTTCTTGTTTGGTTTTTTGAGACAGGTTTTTATTATCATTCAACACCCAAGCTGGCCTGGAAATCAGCATCCTCCTGCCTCAGCCTCTCAAGTGCTAGGATTATAGGACTGAGTCATCACCCCTTGCTACCATCCAATTGTAAAAGACTTGTATCACCTCCCAAGAAGTTGCTTTGTGCTTTTTGCAGTCAGTCTCCTCTCCCAACCCCAGTCTCAGGTGCCACTGATCCTGCTTTCTGTCTATAGTTTTGCCTTTTCTGGACTTTAAAAAAAAATGGGAATCACATGATTTTTAGACTTTTGAATGTCTTTCCCTTGGTATTATGTTTCTGCATCTGGCTCACTCCTGCTGTAACATATATAGTAATTCACTACTTTTTATTGCAGAGTGGCATTGCACTGTGTGGCTGTACTGTACTTTGTTTAACTCTTCACTGGGTGAAAAATATTTGCATTGTTTCTCATTGTTTGTTATTTTGAAAAGTACTGCTATTAATATTTGCACACATGTGTTTGTGTGAACGGATACTTTAATTTCTGTCAGGGAGATAGGTAAGAAGGGAATCACTGAGTAAGTATATGTGTAACTTTTAAAGAAATTATTAGTATGCCAGGATGACTGTGCCATTTAATATTTCCACAGCAATAATGATGATACTAGCTTGTCTAAATGTTTAACAATTGATGATGTTAAGTCTTTTTGATTATAAGCTTATCCCATGCTGTTGGCGTTATAATACCTTTTTGTCCTTTTAATTTACATTTTAGTTTTTATAATATTGACAGATTTCATATGTATATATATTTAATGGCTATGAAATATTATGATTTTCCATTGTAGACAAATGCTCTACCACTGAGCTATACCTCATGATTTTCCACTGTAGTGTGGTATGATCAAATCAAGAGAATTAACCTATCCATTACCTCAAATACGTGAAATTTTTGTGGTGAGAAAACTCTCTCTCTTTGATGATACTACAAGTTAGTATCATCATCTCTTTGTCCTCCTGGGGATTGAAACCAGGCATGCTGTGTTCCTGAGCTATATCCCCAGCCTGTTTTTTTTTTTTTTTTTAATTTTAAAAATTTTGAGACAAGATCTCCCTAAATTGGCCAAACTGGCTTCAAATCTGTGATCCTCCTGCCTTAGAATCCTGAAAATTTGGGATTACAGGTCTGTGCCACCACGCTCAGTGAGATTCATTCTTTTAATGATACTGAAAGTATAGTAGTCAATTGTTAGCATAGTCACCATATTGAACAATAGCCGCAAATTTAGGGCTTTGTAACTTCTGGTTCTCGTCTTTCTGTCATCTTGTTCTACCTGCCGCTTCTATGAGTTCAGTTGATTAGATGGCACAGGCACATGAGACCATGCGGTATTCATCTTTCTGCTCATCATTTCACTTAGTGGTGAGCTGCAGTTGCTAAATAAGACCGTTCACCTCATAACCCTTTCTATGGTGAGCATGTTTATCTGAAAATGGAGTGTGAGAGTGTTCTCACATGTAAAATGGAAAAAAACTAATAGTATCCACTTCAAAGAGCATTAAGCAAGGTAATTGCTGAAAGAACATACAGTATAGCATGGCATATAGCACACTGTAAACATATATATATATATATATATATATATATATATATATATATGGAGAGAGAAAGAGAGAGAGAGAGAGGAGCTATAATGTGCCAAAAGACAAACAGCTATTAGGAAACAGAACTAGAATGTAGGACCAATTATATTAGATAAGGCCAGGTTTATAAAGGGCAAAGTAACAAAAACGCCTGTTATGTAACTGTAACTAAATGAATGATGAGTAAGAAAGTCTTGAAAAACTCCAAGAAAGCAAGGGATAAGATTATCAAATTATTCAGTGAATCTGATTTTTCTTGTAGAGTTGTTAAAATTGCTGCCTCAAGAAGTTTTATGTGATGTATGAATTTTATATTTTATATTTTTTATATTTTACTTGTGGTATGAAGAGCTTTGCCACTGTTTTCACCAAGATTTTATTATAAATTTGGCAAGGAAAGATATTGATACATTTTAGAAATGTTCTATTTTTTTTTTTTCCTCATTTTTGTCAGAGGAAGGATTTCAGTTTACTCTAAAATAAACAGAAAGGTGTAGGGTGGGGGCCACACTTTTATCAGACCTAGGGCTGTGTCTGATGCTGAAATAGAGCTTACTCACTGGAACACTCTTCTGTTTTTATTGTAATCTAATCCTCACTCTAGCCTGGCAAAGTCCTCACTATTCCTAATTTACAAATGGGGGACTGAGGCTCGGTGGGATTTGATATTTTCTCCCACATTTCATTGGTGATAAGCAGCGGGGCTGAGATTTCTATCACTGCATCTGGCTCTGCAGCCTAGAACACATTGCCTTACATGCTTTCAGTGGCTCTTGAAACTACAGTTTCATGGTGGAAATTCACAAAGTAAGAGAAATTTACAGATGGAAATGCCTTTAAACATCCTTCATTCTGTATCCCACATTGTAAAGATGGAGATTTCTCTTCTGATTCTCAGAAGGAAATGCAGGGTCTTTTGACTTAGAGCTGCCTAATTTAGCATTTTTTCCATTTCCTGTATTCCATCAATAATTTTCCCATCGCTAGGCATGGTGATGCATTCCTGTAATCCCAGCACTCAGGAGGCTGAGGTAGGAGGATTGCCATGAGTTCAAGCCCAGCCTGAGCTACCTAATGAGTTGAAGCCCAGTCTGATCTACATAGCAAGACCTTGCCTCAAAAAAAGTTTTTTTCCTGTTATTATTTCCCGCAGTTTTCTCCCTGACTGTTCTGAAACATGGACTGATAATTTAATGCTCTACTTATCTTTTTTTTTTTTTTTTTTGGAGAAAAGGTCTCATTATGCAGGCTGACTTTGAGTTCACTTTGTAGCCCAGGCTGGTCTCGAACTTGCAAAGGGAGGAACTGAAGCAGTTGGAGCCACGTTCACCTTTTACAGTAAACTCATTAATTTGAAATCTGCTTTTCAAATGTAATGACAGGTTCAGTATTTCTTCCTGCCAGAGTTTTTTTACTAGATACTCTGGACAGTGACCTCATAGAGATGCCCACTCTGTACTATAAGATGCATTCAGTTTCCCTCTATCATGTCACCAGGAAGGAAACCGTTGATCAGACTTGCCATTAGTTCCCTGAAAACTCACCACTATGATTTCCTAAGATCCTGCAGATACCAGGAAGCAAAGAAAAGACATGTTTCAGCCCTAGGGCAGAAATAGTAATGATTCTAACACAGTCTATGGGCCACGAATTTGTTTCTAAGAAGTTTTGTGTCAATGAAGCCATTTTGTATAGAAGCAGATGAAGAAGAGAAAAAAAATTCAGTCTTTTTTAAAAACAGATACAAGCATGACCTCTTGTGGCAGAGGGGCCCATTCATTGGAAAGGATCAGAAAAATGATTGTGGAGGTGGGAAGGCTGTGAGGAGCTACCGATCTGCTGAGCTTTACCTGGGAATCTCTGAGCCTCTGGTCCAGCCTCATGGAGGCTCAGCTTTCTGTCACTTATACGAATACACCACACAATGCACCCACATTCCCTTTAATGAACAGTAATAGTGTACCATTTGATATATGCAAAGTCAGCTAGTCCTGTGGCTTCCCAGGGTCACCAATTACGATTTATAGAGCGTTGCATTTTTGGCACTTTTATTGAGTGCCTGGTGATGAATCCAACTCATCAGGAGGGTCTAACTGATCAGTATTAAAATAGTAAAAAAGAATATTTTCTAATAGGTACCTATGAGTCAGATTGGCAGAAACGATATCCTCTGAATTAGATTCAGTTTTGCCAGTGTGTTAGTGAACTTTCTGTCTTGGTAAGGAAGTACTGAAGATAACTGTCTTGTAAAGAGGAAAACCTGACTTTAGCTCACAGTGTTAGAGGTTCCAGAACAAGACAAGGCAAATCTGTTTCTTTGGGCCTCTGGTGAGGGTGCCAGAGAGAAGTAACAGGAAGAGTGTGGTACTTCAAACTCCTTCATGGCCTGGAAGCAAAAGAGAAAGAAGAAATCGATGTCCTATAATTCCCTTCAAAGGCTTTCCCCCAATGGCCAATGGTTTGATGGTGACTATGAATTTAAAGAGTTGTTAAGGGTGATGGAACGCCTTCCCCAGTCCAAGGAGAAAGTGTTGTCTTTAACACTGGGTATTTATGTGTCTTATGAGATGTTGTCTCATAAGAAAACACAAAAGGTAGAATTCTGATACAATTTCAGGCGACAAATACTTATGAAGTGGATGTGTTGAATGCAAGACTATTTGGGGGATCTCTGTAATCTATTCTCCTATTCCACCCATGTACAATATTTAGCAAGTACTAAGTTCCTCATAAGTGTTGGACAAATAAATACATGAGCTGATGTCCAGTGACCACATAATGAGGGATTCTTTTTCTTGTGAAACTGTGTCAGAGACGATAGACTAGACCAGCTGCAGTATTCAAACAGAAATTAGTCTCAGTAGACGGCATGTGAGCACAGAACCCCAGAGTTGGATAGGAATTTTCTGTGCTAGTTTGAAACTTGGCTCTGGCTATGATTTCTCTACCACAGATTTTGGGGTGGGAGAGGGCTTGCACAGGGAAACCAGGGTGTACTGACACGGAAGCTGACAAGAACCTTGGCTGGGCTAGTAGTCATTGCTATTTTAGTCACTTCCAGATGTCTGCTGCTTTAGTTTGAAGGGAAGGGAGGGTGGCATGCCCCCTGGGTGGGGAGAAGGGGTACTCCCCTCTATGGCTTTCCACTCACTTGTAAAGCTAAATCTCAATAAGCTCCTAAGATGGATTTGATAAAGCTTTCAAAAATTGTGCTCTTTAATAATACCACGTTCATTTTCACTGTATATATAGCAAATGGGCAACTGAAGAAAGCTTTGTGAACAATTAGGGTGCCCCCTAACCACCAATATAAACCAGAAGCCTCCCCACTTTGGTTGTGATCTAATATTTATGAAGCGCCAGCCACTGAACATATGTTGAATCGCACGTATACTAGATAAGCCAGCTGCCCCAGCAGCTATTGTGCTAACCTAACAAGTTCACCAGATGCTTGTTATGTATCTACCCTTGCCTTTCCTATTATTTTCAGGATGTCTTTTCTTCCCAATGCTGCAATTATGAGTTAGAAGGAAGATGTTATATTGTAATATTTATGGATGTGAGAATGAAACCCTCTGAAACCTTTCCAAAAACAATGCCCAGAGTCCTTTCTCAGAGGTCCTGGAACTAACCACCCAGGACCAATGCCAGGGTACAGATGAAAGTCCATGATGGGTTGGTAAGGTATCTTCTTTCTTCCTTTTCCTGGGCTATTATGGCACTAACGTGACACAAGTCTTAGGAGACAAAGCACACACAGGAGAAGGAATATAGTGGTTAAATACATGAGACTTACATTAGATCCATTTCAAGTTCAGACTCTACCATTTTCTAGCTGTGTGAATGTGACAAGTTACTTACCCTTTCTAAGGCTTAGTTTCTTCATCTATAAAGTAGGTACAGCGATCATAGTAGGAGCATCTTTGTGTGGGTTGGGAGGGGCAAGGTTATTATAAATTACACTGCCTCTATTGTCCAACCAGGTTGTAAGCTGACCAGAAATGAAACGGAGTAAGACAGGTGGTGGTCAGCATGTCACCTTCCTTATTGTTAAAGAATTTGGCACATGAAACAATAAGGCTTCTCTTTATGGACAAGTGAGCTTCACAGCTGACCTTGCTACTACAACAAGGGTCTACTTGCAAGGGCAGAGCACAGGGTGCTTTCAGGAAGGGAAAGAGTGTTCCCATTTCTTGACTTACACTCTGATCAGATTGATTTCTACTCCTGAGGCCTGGCATAAGGCTGTGGAGAACAACTGACATGTCATATTTATGAGTCTTCTCCACATGGAGTGAAACAGCAAGGGTGGGGGAAGTGATGCCCTTAGTAGCAGCTACTTCAAAGGGCTCTTGAGGGGATTCTATGAGATAAAGCAAGCTGTTTGACAAAGGCTAAATCACTGACAAACATGTAGGTTGGTATCATGACTGCAGCCATGAAGACCATGTGTCAGGAGTGTGGCAAGGAAAGCGGGAAAAAAGAAGGAGTTGGAAAATGATATTTGTGAGCCATGGGGGGAAAAACAAACATTTCAGAATATAGCCTTTAAACTAAGCAAGAGGCCAAGAGTTTACACTTACCCGGTTCTGTTATTGCTGTGCCGGGACCAAAACACCAGCAAGGAAGTTCAGGACAGAAGGATTTAACACAGTTGGGAGGAAGCAGAAACCTTCAGAAGATAAATGTGAAACAAGAGCAGGGTGTGGAACCGGCTACTGGGAAATCCTGCCAATGCATATGTTTTGAGAATAAAGACTTCTGGATATTAGGCACGTGACTGACTCATGTGTATATGGTTTCTGACTTTGGAGTTAAGATTAGCCCACCTGCTCCTTTTTTGGGGGGTATTGGGAATCGAACTCAGGACCTTGTGCTTACCAGGCTGGTGCTTATGCCACTGAGGTATACCCCCAGCCCCACCCATCTGCTCCTTAACTGAGGTCTCACTAGTTGTTTTAACCCAATATTCTTTTGGGTTGAAGAATGACATTCTCTAGAGAACTGTAACCAGTAAGAGATCTGCATATGGAAATTTATTACATATAATTAAGTTATTTAGATTTCTTATAGAAAGCTTTGTATATTGTATCCATTACTTATACATTGATACAAACAATAGACTTATTATATATGAAATGATATTTATCTTGAGGACTTGACTCATGTGATTATTGAGCCTGAGAACTTTCATAATACACCCTTTGTAATATACAGACACAAGGAAGCCAATACAGCAATGAAGTCGGAGTGCGTCTGGAAGGTATAAGCACCCGCGAACTGATTGTGTGCGCCCCAGCCTGAGGGAAAGAGATAAGATGAGATGTTTCAGGTTAAGCAGTGAGGCAGGAAAAAAAAGGGCAAATTCCTCCCTCTTCTGTTCCTCCTTTCATTTCATTCAGGCTCTCTGTGGGTTGGATGATGTCCAGCCACACGGAGAAGGGCAGTCTGATTTACTGAGTTACGTACTCCCTGTCATATGCACCCAGACACTTTAATGTGGACTCCCTATGGCTCTCTGGAGTTGACACAAAGAACTACCCATCATAGATTGGGTTTCTTTTTTCCTTTATTTATTTATTTTTGGTGGCACTGTGAATTGAACCCAGGATCCTTGCAGTGGGTTAAATTCCCAGACCTTTTATTTTGAGACAGGGTCTTGCTAAATCTCTAAATAACCCAGATTTGGCTCAAACTTGGGTCCTCCTGCCTCAGTTTCCCAAGTATCTGGGGTTAAAGGCAAATGCCACCAAGTTCAGTGAATTTATTTTTTTCTTAAAGTGACAAATACTCATACAGGGATAAGTGATGCAAAGAGTCTCAGCACTTCAGTGCTTATATTCACCTTACTCATCTCCTACTGCACATGCTTATGCCCAATAGATCCTACAAAATTTTCTGCTACTTCTTACAGTATTATAAAATAAATTTGCTACAAAATTTGAAAGGAATAGTTTTTTTCGGATTTCCACTGACTTCTGATTTGAGCTAAGCATGACCTTTGTTTAAAGCAATTTTCCAAATTACTTAATTTTTCTTTAAGGAATTAGCATCTTATTGTTCATGCCCCCCACCCCAAGTCTCAATCCTGGGTTGGTGTTTATGATGGTAAAAGTGACCAGTTGGATTTTCAAAGGTTCAAGGATGATTCATGTGGATCTCAAAAGGATGCCCCAAATAGACAAGTTATTACCATTTCACTTCATGGAGCATAGTATGACCATTAATCCTGATATGTCAGCTTCATTGGATTAAGAAATGCCTAGCAGATTAAGAGAACATGGGGTGTTTCTGGGTGGGTCATGAAAGTGGGTACTATATTTGGTCCCTGCTCATTTCTTTGTGGAGCTGTTCCTTGCTCTGTTTCCTGGCTGCCATGAAATAATTGCTTTGCTGTGGCACACCCTTCCGCCGTGATGTTCCTGGTTTGGAGTCAGCTGACTATGGACTGAATCCCCCCAAACCAGGAGCTAATTTTAACCTTTTCTCCTTTAAGTTGTACATGTTGAGGGTTGTGACCAGCAGTGTGAAAAGGGGCTGATACACATGGTAATTTTAAGTGATTTTTCAGA
Organism: Chinchilla lanigera; assembly: GCF_000276665.1. Classification (NCBI taxonomy): domain Eukaryota; kingdom Metazoa; phylum Chordata; class Mammalia; order Rodentia; family Chinchillidae; genus Chinchilla; species Chinchilla lanigera. Next base: position 440,323 of record NW_004955434.1, on the reverse strand, counting down.
GAGGAGCTGGAGAAAAGATATATGGTAACATGGAAACAGCGCTTCAATTCTCAGAATGAAAAACAGTAAATGTGAGAAAGAGAAAAATAAACATCATAAAGGAAGCATCAGAAAGCCAATGTTCTGCATACAAAAAGAGGTTATTTGTGTGGCTTTGGGGGACGATTCCAATCCTAGAAGAAACTTTTTAGGAAAGAGAGCACAATGTACAATGAACGTACTTGTTATGACTGAATGCTATTATAGTCTTGACAAATGGATCATGCAGATTGGTTCCAATGTCATCTCACCCACTCATCTATTTTGTTGAGGTTCACCCTCTGTGGTTAAGGAGAACCAATCTAACCTGCTCCAGCATTCTGAGGAAGTACATTTTAGAACATACTCTTCCGTACCCATATTGAACATGCTTTTAAAATTGATATCATGAAGTTTGTTTTGACTTTTATATCAATGGATATTTCACACTAGTGGCTCCACAGCTAAGCAAGCTTGTATTTGGTTAAAAATTTTATCCATTTAAAAGACACTGAATTTTAAGTAAATCAAGGAGTTACCAACCAATGCGGCAGCTGAAATGTTCATTCGATGGAACAAAACAATAGAGGTCATGGCAGAGTTATGACCCAAGTTTAAAATTTAATGTCCTTTTGTTATTCATCGTAAGACTCTGTCTTTTATTTTGAGTTGCTCTTCACAGCATTTGCTAAGTGACTTTGTTGTTGGATTTTAGGGCTTGGCACAATATTCCGTCCTCTTTTATGGCTATTACGACAATAAACGAACGATTGGATGGCTGAATTTCAGGTTGCCGCTCTCCTATTTTCTGGTGGGGATTATGTGCATTGGATACAGCTTTGTGGTTGTCCTCAAAGCGTAAGTTTTATTTCTCTGTTGGGAAGAAAATGATGATTTCTGGACTGAAATAGGGAACTGACTTGAGAATTAGATGTAATTTTGTTCAGTGTCATGTCTAGAGGATGCAGAGTTTGTAAGAAATGAAATGCAGTTGTAATACTAGCACTAGTGTTAGACATTACATCCTCAAAATGAGCAAACACAGGCCTTTGGGTCACCCTTGTGGGTCAGAGTGATGGTTGCATGCCCCTCTTGTCTTTGTGTATGTTTTAAGGATGTGCCTTTTGCATCTCAAGGTGTGAATCAATGTTGCTAAGAGAGGAAAAGGGCCATGACCCTTCTTTTGCATGAAGAAAGGACTGTGACTTACAGAATTAGCTCAGAGGCCGAATCTGTTCTGTGTTTATTTTTTTAAAAAGCCAGAATAATTATTCATCCAAAACAATTTTAACTATGTAAGACAGAAGAAATGAATGGCCCTCAATGAGGCTATCACGATAATCATGATTTTTCTTGGAAAAGGTTTTATTAGAGTATATGAATGGATTTCACTGGAGGACTGATAAAACTGCAGTTCATTTTCCTGCCTGAAATATGTTTATAATACCTTCCTTAAAGACACTGCAGAAATTTAGCAGGCATTTAGGGCTCTGAAAAAAAAAAATCTATCGTTTAGTCAATTTTCTGAACTGCCTTAGCAGGAAAGTTGAAACATCTCAAGCCAGAGCTCCATTCTCTTTTTGACTATGCACAAGGCAAATTGGCCTTTTGCCTCACTGAGGGAAGACCATCTGCTGAAAGGTCTAAGAGGGGTCACGTGCACACCCACCCTAAGCAGGAGCTCTCTGGTGGAGCAGTCTCTGATATACTTTGTGCTTTATGCCCATCTCATTGATTGCTCTAAAGAAAACAGTCATATTTACTGTTTCAAGTTCCCCCAGGACTTGAAAAGTGCTGTAGACCCATGTCCAAATACTTATTAACCAAATGTACTTATTTATATTTTCCAAATATAATTAGAGACCCCAAATATAAGGTATCTGTCTATCTGATAAAGCACCAACACATTCTAAAAATCTAAGGTACTTTCTGGCCTTTTGATCATCTTGTGTAATTGAAATAAAATACATTTAGTTTTCCTAGCCCTTGAGGAAGAATGTCTTTGTCCATCTAGTTATTGGACTCAGTTTTTCTTGTGTGGTACCAGGAACTGAATCAAGGGACTCAAGCATGCTGGGAAGAATTCCACCGCAGAGACACATCCTAGCCCTCTCAGCTGTGTGCTCTAGTGAGGTCTTGAACCGTTCTGTTTTGGTTCAAGTCTCATCTGTACTTTTTATGTTAATTTGTGTAAGCACCAATAAGTTTCTCCTGTTTCTTATTTCTGCCAGAGGTGTCATAGTTGTGAAAACTAAAGAGTTCATACATACAAAGTACTAAAAGATGCCAGCATGTTGAAAGTGTTTAAAATGTTTACCATTTTATTAGGACTATAAAATAACCATTACTCACTGGCTTCCTAAATAACTAAGCAAAGTCAGTATGGTAGAAATTGAGGTCACATGATAGTTCTCCAAAAAGGACCTGGGCTGGGAATGTACCTCCATGGTAGAGTCCTTGCCTTGCATGGATTTCATCCCTAGCACCACCAAAAAATAAGCGGGGGAAAGCCATATGTAATTATATGGTTGTATTGTACATTAAAGATTTGACCTGAATACAATTTTCTGGCAGATGAATTTAAAGTAGCCAGAACAGCATTGTAGAAGGCAAACCGCGTACATGATTAGAAGATCATGGAAGTGGCCTATATGTCCATTAACAGATGAATAGATAAAGAAGATGTGGTATTTATACACAATAGACCATTACCCCGCCATAAAGAAATGTAAACTAGAGCCATTTGTAGGACCACGGATGCACTTTGAGGCTATAACGTTAAGTGAAATAAATCATGTACATAAGCTTAAATATCCCCTGCTTTCTCTTATATGAGACCCCCAAAGTATAAAGAAAAGCAAAATAAAAGGTAGACAACAGGAAATTGGAAGACAGACATTTTTCAAATCAGAGGGAGATCAAGAGATGAGGGTAAGGAACAAAAGGGGGTGAAAAGGGAATTAGGATGTCTTATGTACATGTGCCAACTCCATGAGGAATGTAATTATGTACTGCAAACATATAGTAAAAAAATTTAAAACAAGATAAAACTAATTGTAACAACATAATTTCACTGAATGTATCAAATACTGTCCTTCAATAATTAATATAAATTATTATGGAGTTCGTTGGCAGTAAGTCTTTAAAATATGGCATGCATTATATTCTTCACAGTTTAGGTACTGAATAACCACACTTTTCTGTTGATGGCCATGCTGTACAGAGCCGCTCTAGAAGATGCTTTTGTTGAGTTTCACAATTTGCCCAAAGATCCCATTTAACATAGCTATAAGATATCAACTCTACCTTTTCCCCCTCGTAGTCATCTATGCTAAAACTAACCTGCCTTTGGCCCCTTAGTCTGGCATGGCACTTTGGTTATTTGTTATTGGCAAGTGATTTGAACTCAATTGCCTATATAGCAGGACAATTCAAAAGGAATATATGACTCTCACCCCTACTCCTAGCTCTGAGAACAATACTTGGCAGAAAAGAATTGAGGAGATGTCAATGACCATGTGGACTCATTTACAATCTTTCCATCTCTACTTTCTACCCCATCAAATATACTACTGGGATAAATATGAGTGAATTTGAGATATATTACATAACAGAAGGAAATAGTTGTCTTGTCCATATTGCTAATCCCAGCATCCTCATTCACAAAATGGAAAAAAAAAAAAATCTATTTTAATTATATAATAGGTAAATTGGAAGGTAAAATGTGATAGGAGCCTAAGAAATACTCTGAGGTTCTCTGAATGATTACCTTTGTTGGCCCAGAACTTTTGCAGTTTGAACACAAAAGGTCTTGGGTATGGGGAATCACCAGTCTTGAAAATGGATGGATGGTCACTTTAGTTTTAAGCTCTTTTCTTTCTTTTCTTTTCCTCAGGACAGTGTATAGCCCTAACCACATTAGAAATCTTTATAGTAAATAGTTACATAATTATTAAAGGCAAATTAACACGGCATCATGTTGTAAAGTTACACAACATGGAAGACATCAGCTCTTTTATACATTGGCCTCATCCATTTGAAGTTTAATATCCCAAAGGAAATTTGGTTTGCTTTAAAAACCTAGCTGTTATCAATAAAAGGCATTTTATAAATTAAAATGTCTGGAATTTACTGATATATTTCACAGCTAAACTTTTGGAAACACAGCTAATAATTTGAGGAATGCATAACTTAAGAAACTCTTTGATGTCTTTCTTATCTCATAGACTTTTCTAAGACTTTCTTCTATTATAGGGCTCCCTAATATTAGGACTTTTCTGTTAATGAGCCTAGCAATAATAATATAGAAGAGACAGGTTAATAATATCCTTTAATATTTAAATCATATGTCATACGATATTGTCATATAATATATAGATATTAAATTTTTGTCTACATAGATTATCTTTACATATCATAAATGTATATGCACTATAAACACATTACAAGATATGTTTGCCTCAGTAAGGTAAACTAGCAATCTATTACCTATATTTCTGAATCTGTCACAATAACCATAATTTACATTTCAAACAATAATAATAATTAACACTTACAGGGCATCTCTAATGCATTATCACTACCTTTAGCCTTTACACATTATAAAGTAGCTGTTATACAGCTTTACATATAACAAAGTAAAGCTTACAGAAACGAAGTTACATGCCTAATATTATTTGACCATAGTATTTACTTGAACCTGTTTTTCTAGTTCAGCATGTATCTTCTGCTCACCACATCTTGCCACCCGTCTGTATTATGATTCTCATTACAGAGAAAATTTGTTCCTCTCACTCATCTTGTATAGTGGGCTGAGTAGATATCAGGTATTCCTATTGCATCAGTTGAGACATTACAGCTCAGCAAAGTTTGATGTTTTGACTAAACTCAAGTAATAACTTGAAGAACTGAGTTTTGAAGATTATCTTCTAACTCAAGCCTTAGTTTTCCTAATTCTGGAGTGGATTCATCTATGTTGATGATAACAAAGATCTCTCCCTTGCCTGTCCTGGGTGGTTGTTTTCATTTTTTAAATGCTATGCTAAAATTGTTCCTGTCTATTAGCAAAATCTGTTGCAGTTATATGACCTTGATACTATTCTTATGCCCCCAAATTTTGTGAAAATAAAAACAAAAACAGAAAGAAAGTTAAACCTATCAAACTAAGTCTTCTTCTTACAAGATTTTGTATATTGCAAGATTTTGAGTCATGGTCAACCTCTTATACCATTTCTAAAGGAGTGAAAATTTATTTTCTCCTCTCTGTTTAGATTGTTATTGGCCCACTTTCTTTTCACTTCTTTTGTGTCTGCTTCCTCAGGCACCTGTAACCTATCTGCTGCCCTGCCTAAACTTCTTAACAACCTCACATGGCACCTTAGCATTAAAATTATTCCTCCTCTGTGCCTTTCACCACATCACCATTTAAAATTCTCTCTTTGAAAGAATGTGCCTTGCTAATCAGAGAAAAGCAGGCAGAGCCTTTGGAGGACATAGTCTGATCAATTTTTTCTTTGAGATAAATTCAGTGGAGATGACATGTTTCATGTCTCTAATAATGAATTTGAATTTGAATTTCCTTATCCTAGGCTATGGAAAGGTAAATAGGGCTGGCCTACAGGGCACAACATCCTAAGAAATCCCAGAAATGGTAGTTTTCTCTTCTTCCTCAAAACAAGTTGGCCTTCTTTCAAAAATTTTTGGAGCAGAAAAGCAGTTAAGTATGCAAGTCACCATTCTCCAGTTTATATTAATACCTTAATACTGCATCTATGGTCATGAAGTGCAACATAAAAAATTTTCCCCTTCCAAAGATGAGCTAGGGATGGTGGTGGTCTAAGATGAGGGACATTAATTTATCAAGTGAGATGACATTGTCAAAACTTATCATAACGACAGAACTGAACCACAATAATATAACAAGTGTGTGTGTTATGTATGCATCGTACCATGCAAAGATACTTATGCTGCATGTATTTATTTGGTGAGGCTCTTTTCAGTGCTACATTCACTTCCAGAATGATAATTTCAGTCATATTATTCATTCATTTAATGACTATTTATGGAGTACTTCTATGTGCAATCTAGGGAGCTAGCTAGTGCCTGTGGATTTAGTAGTGAATAAAGCCACGGAGAAACAGACTGTAAACAAAGGAATGGCCAGTGGTTGGAGCCAATATCTATAAATTTGAGCTTTGTATTTTTATTTTGTAGTCAAGAATTTGCCTCGGTTTCTTCTTTTCTAAGAATGTAATACGTGCTATTTTGTGTTATCCTTGCAATAATTCTCTGCTCTTTTTCCCTCCCTCCCTCTCTCTTTCTTTCAGATTTTAGAGAATTTTTTCTATCTCCCTCTCAATTCTTTTCCTTTCCCCAATTTTCCTTAATAGCTACATTTCTAGCGACCCAATTGGCTCAAGATTTATGGAGCAATTTGTTTGATTTACTAAAAACCGCCTCACTTACCCATAAAATAAGCAAATGATTCCGGTGTGTAATGAAGCTGTAGACCTGTGATGCAAGGAGAGGAAATCAGTTAAAAACCTTAGGAAACAGCATAACTATGTTTTCCAACTCCCCTGGAAAAACAAATGATATTTTGAGATTGCTTCTCAGAGATAAAAGAATACAAAACCACAGGTTGTTTGAAAAGGGAGGATTTTTAAAGTGTGTACATTTTTTTTTTTTTCTCTCTAGGAAAGAGATAGATCTATATGTACTATTTTATAGCTGTCAGGGCCACCCCTTAAAAACGTGTTGTGGGCATAGTTTGAATTTGTCTTCCTGCTGCATTCCATTCACTTTTTTTGTTTTGTTTTCGGTATCGGGAATCGAACTCACGACCTCGCACTTGCCAGGCAAGCGCTGTGCTGCTGAGCTAAATCCCTAGCCCCTTCCATTCACTTTTACAAACTTTTTTCCTTCCATGTTACCATTTCTGCACATTAGTTGCCCTCAGTTTGCCCAGTTAGGGTTCCTTCCCAGCTGGGGGACCAGCTTCAGCCACAAAATTTCATCCGTGATAAAGCTCCGTTCTACGTTTACCTGTCAAGGGGCTGTTTTTACTTTTGGCTCTGCCCTTTGCTCAATGGATATGTAAAATGTACACGATGTTATAATGATCAAATAAACAATTTCTTTCTCGGTTTAATCATAATGGTTGTCTGCTTTAACCTTTTTGGACCTGAAAAAAAGAGGCACTTGTTATGGCTCAGAACACCTCATGGTGTGGATGCTGGAGCAGAGTCAGAAGAACCTGAGCCCTTGACTAGGCGAAGTACTGCTGGGTGATGTCCATTAGATTACTTCATGACAGTGAGCCTCAGCTTCTGCATCCATAGGAAAGAGAGTAACAGTAACTACTTTGACCTTTTGCTAATCTACATATAATTAGCATTTTGAAAGGGTAAAGTGATAGACAGACGAAAGCAATACTTAATTTGGGCTATTTTTCACTGCATATTAGCCTACTTAAACTATATAAGCCTCCATAACAAGTAGGGCTAATAATGGGGAAATTTAGATAATCTAAGAGGTGCCTGTCCAACATATAGTGTGAGCTTTATGTCACTGTGCTTTTTTCTTCTTTTGGTTCTGTGTCACTATATTTAACAAATCAAAACCTTATTGGACCGCTTTATAGAAGGTGTCATATGAAATTTTAATTTTGCTATTTATGACAACAGGAAAAAAAAGGAAGTGGGATATGTATAAAATAGATCTATAACTATTGAAATAAACCTGTAGAATTGCACTTTAAATGCTCCAAGCCTATTTTTTCAAATCACTGATTAGAATATATGCAACTATTGGTACTAAAGTTTTATTAAAATCTTGACATCTGGTCAGGAATTGTAGTCAATAGAATTTTAATGTATTTAATTTAATTGCTCTGTAGGGGGAGACTAGCTGGAATTTATGAAAGAGTTGCTTGACCTTGGTTAGTCCATCTATAGGCTTCAGGGGATCTGAGAACCAGCCAAAGTTGTATGAAGCAGTGTAACAAGCTACATATGTATTTTTCCTGGTTGGGGGTTAGTAGTTCTCATAAGATTCTTAAAGGGATTCTCATTTCGTGAAAGGTTAAGAAACAGTTATATGACATTAATATCTCATTTTAGGAGGACACACAGAAAATATGTGTTTTGTATACCTGTTCACTTTTTAAAGTCATCAATGTGTCATCTCAAAGGTCTGGAAGATTAAAAATTTAAAAAAAACAATCAAAATTAAAAAATGAAACATTTTTGGTTTTTAGAACAAACTTGTTATAGCTACATACTTGTTTTAGGTATTGCTTCTCCAATTTACCTACAATCCTCAAGTCCTGCCCTCCCTACTCTTTTTCTTTTCTATTCTGGCTGCTGTGTTACACTTTCTGTTTTTCCAGGATGACCAAAAATATCGGTGACGATGGAGGTGGTGATGACAATACTTTCAACTTTAGCTGGAAGGTGTTCTGCAGCTGGGACTACCTGATTGGCAACCCTGAAACAGCTGACAATAAATTTAATTCCATCACGATGAACTTTAAGGTAAACACAGACTTCAAAATTCTGTTCCGGTATCTCTAAGCGTAACACTGGCGGCATTCCACACGCTCTAGTTAGTGAAGTATTTTAACAGTTAGAGGAAAATGAATGCTTCATTCTGCCTGGGCACAGTTCTGATTATGACTGGGAAATATCCCATGATCCACAACAGCATTATTACCCCCGAGGACATTTTTTCTCTAAATTTGGTAATAAAACTAATAGTACTTGATTGAAACAGGACAATACCAGTCATCAGAACCAGATAGCTTAAATAATAGGTAAATGCCCCCTAATTGTTTACAAAAATAAATTCAATATTTAAAATTACTCCAGCATTGTTTTGTAGCTTTAAATATCGTACAGGAGACAATATCTTTGAGTATGAAGAATATTTTTAGTATTTCAGGGTTTGTTTTCAAGAGTTTACCCTTTCTCTCACTTGTCATTGTGGCAGTATTCACCTGCTTTGTGGGATTCTAGATTTAGTTTACATTTTTGTTTGCCATACTCCTGAGTTTCTTATTGCTAAGAAAAGATCTTTGTTGTGTTTTGTTTTGCTTGGGTGTAGGAAGCTATTACTGAAGAAAGAGCAGCCCAAGTAGAAGAAAACGTCCACTTGATCAGATTCCTGAGGTTTCTCGCCAACTTCTTCGTGTTTCTAACCCTTGGTGCAAGTGGATACCTCATCTTTTGGGCTGTGAAGAGATCCCAGGAATTTGCACAGCAAGATCCTGACACCCTTGGGTGGTGGGAAAAGAATGAAGTTCGTCTCTGCATGCTTTTTATGTTCTTAGAACCTGCTATTTGCTGTCTTGTGGACTGTGTTTCTATGATGGGACCCTTGAAAAGGCTGCTCTTTACCTGTCCCCCCACCCTGCCTTGTTGCACATATTGCTGTCTTATTCCCAAATCTGTACTGTCTTTCATTTTGTGTCAGGATGCAATATTAGAATCAGGGCAGATATTAGAAAATATCTAATGGTGATGAATTTAAAGAGATTGGTGGTAGGTTTATGATCAAAGAGGTAGGAGAAGAGTCAGATTGAGAACCCAGGAGTATTGAAGTCTAAGACCCTTTATCTGAGCTTATTTTTTTGTTCCCTGAAGATATAGGTTGTGTCGCTGAAAGATCCGGTTTCTGAACTCTTTGCAACAGCTCTGATAAAGCCCTTGGTTCCTAGACTTATCTCGGTAGAAGCACACACACCTCTTCCTTACTTTTCAGTCTCCTCTTTTTCATGAGAAGCTTAATTGGGCATCTTCAGTCTCTTCCTCCCAGGCGCCTGACTTGCTCTGCTGTCATGTTTGTCTTCACAGTATAGAGAAAGGTTACAGGTGGATACTTATTAGGAAATGATTGATCATGAATTGTCGTGAGGGGCCAGTATAAAATGTGGCATTATTTTGAACTTGGATGTTTTCAAAGAACATGCAGATTTAGGTTGCAAAAAATGCAGCCTTTCCATGCCAAACTTCTGTAAAGCCTTGTGGACCAAAAAAGAGATAAATCCTCATGAGGGAAGAATTTCTTATACAACAAATAGTATAATCTACTTACAAAGTAGGTCGCAAGTAAAAACATTAATTATTTTAGAATTGGAAACAGCAGACATGGAAGAACTATGCATTTAAAGGACCATACTGTAATTTCACAGATATTTCATAGAAACTTGTAAAATAGCAGTCATTTGGTAGAGGATATTCTTCATGGTGATAGAGGAACTCTTTAAAGCATTTACTAAGTTTGCTCTCAAAGTTATCTTTTATAATTGTAAGAGGAAATGTAGTCAAAATGATCACACAGCTTTGTTCTTGGTTCATATTAAGCATATTTTTGTATAAATAAACCATTTTAAAGATGAGTGACTGATTATCATGAAGAGGATCAGTCTTTAGAAGAATCTGTTTAACATCTATTTTAGGGAGCCCCTGAGTCATAGATGTCAACAAAGGTAGTAATGAGGACTCATGAATAACTTTACCTCATAAAATCAAATAAATTTAATTTTACCTCATCTACAACTGCATAAGCTCTGCTAGTTTTCTGTTAGGTTGAAATTATGTCATGCCAATTTTATATTATTTCATGCTGAGTTTTGTATCTTATTGATCATACTGATATGATGTTTTTAATAAAAATATAGAAACATATTATCAATTACTTTCTAAATATAGTCTGGTAGTTATAGTCATTCAAAACATGGTGTCAGCAGGAAAAAATAAGAAATGCATATGGTGACAAGTTGAGTTGGGTGTTTGGGAAAGTCGCAAGAGTTTTACTGGACATCTTTTTGTCATTATGAAAGTAGTTCATGTTCCACATTCTCATCTTTGACTTAATTTAACCTAGTAATGTAATCATAAGGGTCTAAACAGGCTCTAAGAACAATATATTTTCTCCTGTTTAGATTTCACTATTCTCTCTTGCTGTTTCTGTCTCTCTCTGTCTCTGTCTTCCTATTTGACTCTCTGTCTCTATATCTCTGTCTCTGTCCTTTTCTGTCTCCCTATCTCTGTCTTTGTCTGTCTCTTTCTGCCCTTTCTCCCTCCGCTTATTCCCGTTCTATATAATTTATTCTCTTGCCTATAACATTATAGACCAGTTTTAACTTTCATACAGAGGCTTTCACAACATGATATGTTATGTTCTCTATTTGTTTTCCTGAATGTCTTGTTTTCTTCTGACAAAATTATTCCTTTTTTTGGAATCTCTAGAAGTATGCATTCTCCAAGATTTGCAATTTAGTCTGAAGTCAGTCTCAGGGAGCTCATCCAATCCATTTTGAGTTGCTAACCATATCTTGATGATGGTAAAATTAGTATTCCCAGTTTCAACCTTACCTTCAAGGAGATAATTTCTATTTCCTTTGAAACCCTTATAGTGAAATGCATTGCTACATCAGAATCAGTACCAGGCAGAGAAGTATGTGCTCTCTGGAAACAAATCATCGTTGCCAGCAAGTATCCAACTCATGCACGTGTACATTTTGTGAACTGAATATGAGTTGAATATTGTCTTTGTTCTTTTATTGAGACCAAATTCTAAATGCATTCATGCAAGAATCTTTAGTCTTCTATAAAATCAGAGGAACCTTGCCGAATATCTTCCAGAGTTCTGGAGGAGAGTGATAATAAATTTTGAACACCACTAACCTGGTTCATCTGTTGTGCTTCCTTACAGATGAACATGGTTATGTCCCTGCTGGGGATGTTCTGTCCAACACTGTTTGACTTATTTGCTGAATTGGAAGACTACCACCCTCTCATTGCTCTCAAATGGCTACTAGGACGCATTTTTGCTCTTCTTTTAGGCAACTTGTATGTATTTATTCTTGCCCTGATGGATGAGATTAACAACAAGGTAAGCCTGGTGTCTGCACAGTCCTTACCATCAGTGTGCTGTTAAATTCTGTCTGAAGATGCCAGAAATACCTCTGAGAACACTGTGGTCTTATTTTTGTTTCTGTATCTTCGCTGTCTAGATCGAAGAGGAGAAGCACGTGAAGGCCAACATTACCCTGTGGGAAGCCAACATGATCAAAGCCTACAATGCATCCCTCTCCGGGAATACCACGGGGCCACCCTTTTTTGTTCATCCTGCAGATGTTCCTCGAGGACCTTGCTGGGAAACTATGGTGGGACAGGTAATGATGTGAATCAAAGTACATGTAATTAGCCAATTAAAAAAATAAGAGCAGAGTCAGTACTTCTTCCAAACATGTTTCCTATTTTTTGCTTATTAATAGAAATAGCTAAGATTTACTGACTATTTAGTGTTTGCTGGTTCTGAATGTCATAAGCATTATCTCATGGAATCCTCACATACATCCCTTGAGATAAATAGTTCTTGTAGGCTCCTTTTACACTTGGATATAAACATACTGATGAGAGATCTACTTAGCTTCTAATAAAGCACCCTGATTTAAAACACGGGTGCAAACTAGTATTTAAATGAAGTTCTATGTAGTGTTACTTGTTTGCCCTAAAAACAGAATAACAGCAAGATAGGATATTTGGGTATCATACACTAATGCTAGTTTCTGTAATGTTAATTTTTGTCAAATAAATTTTCCTTAAGCCTTAGAGGAAACGTTCTTTTAAGTTATTTGTTTTCATAATGATTATGCAAATGTTCTAGTCTAAGATAAGTGGTATTTTTTTTTTTTTTGTCTTTTTGAGACAGGGTCTTGCTATGCAGTTGAGGCTGGCCTTGAGCTCACTTTATAGACCAGGCTGGTCTCAAACTCACAACGATCCTCCTGCCTCAGCCTCCCGAGTGCTGGGATTACAAGCGTGCGCCATCATGCCAGGCTATAAGTGGTATTTTACCAGAGAAAAGAAATAATGTTGCACATGCCTTTTTGTCCAATAAGGGAAACCAAACCAAATAAAATCAAACAAAAACAACACAAATATCCACTGCAGGATCACTTATTTCTGTATAGATCAAATTTATATTTTGATGAGAGATTGGGCATGTTCACAGTAGTATGGCTGTAGGCCCAATTTATGTTTTGAAAAGTCTATAATTATATCTCATTAGAATTGACATCCTTAATGTGCATTTTATAAACTCATTTTGGACTTCAGCTCACTATTGACAACAGAAATTTTAAAATATAGTGCTTGCTTCTGTTAGCAGTTCAGCAGAAATGTCTTTAAGAAATTATTTAAAATGTTTTGCTATGTGTTCAAGATAAAACCAAAATTGAATAATTAGTATTAGTCTTATTAAACTAAATAACTAAAATTAAATTGAATTATACTTATATATTATATATAATAAAATATATATTTAAATTTAATACAATTTATATATTAATGTAAATTAATATAACTCAATATAATATAATATGGTTATGGTAGATATCTTCAGTCTCAGTCAGATGCTCAGTGTATTTAAACCAGTCAATTGTTATTTCAGTTGTAAGAAAAAAATAAAGTAAATATATATAATGCTAGACATACACAACTGAAGGCAGACTATAAAATGTGGTGTAGTTAAAGATTATATTTTGCTTTATTTTTTAAGTTTTGGGGGCCCAGATAAAGCCTTTCTTTTTTACTTATGTGTTGTTAAGAGTTCTATCTTCAGATATACATATTTAAAACATACTTATAGACGCAGATTATGTATTAAATAATAAGTGAAATAAAAATTGTCTTCATTTAGAAGAGACATACTTATGGCTTAGGACGTAGTAGACAGAATAAGAGCCTCCCATGTCCTGGTCCCAGGAACTCAATATGTTCTCCTACATGGAAAATAGGCTTTGCAGTGTCCAGTGAGAGACTGTGAGTGTGCAGAGCATGAAGATTACTCAGAGATAAGATTCAATTCAAACACTGAGAACTCAGAGCGGCTGCTTCTTCAGCATGGGAGAGCCTCAAAGAAACAGCACCCAACCAAGGCCTCTGTGGTTATATATTTGTCACTCAAGGACATGAGAACAAAGACACAGAAGAAAAGCATTTTGCAACACACTGTATAGGTGTATTGGTCAGAGCTCAGGGCCAGAATAGGTCCATTTTTTAGGTAACTCATGTAGACGAAGATTAGGCAATCTCAGGGCAAAGGGGACACAACGGGCAAAGCAATCACCTCTGATGGTAATTTGCTTACTTCTGCTGACTGTTGACCAGCAGTTTCTGCTCTAAACTCTAACTGTGCATTCCATGAGCATGGACCTATTGCTCCCCAAGATCCCTTTTGTATCATACTCAGGTTCAATCCCCCCTTGGCCCATGTCTCCCCACATTGCAGATGTAATTAAGTTGAGGATCTTAGATTAGGAGAATTATCCCGAATTACCTGAGTGTGCCTAATGGAATCACAAAGGTCTTTATAATGGGGAGTAAAAGAGTCAAAGCCAGAAAATTGAGATATGGCAATGGAAGCAGAGGTTAGAGTGAGGAGCTTTAAAGACAGAGGGAGGGGACATCAGCTACGTGAGGAATGTGGGGCACCTCCGGGAACAGAAAAAGCAAGGGAAAAGATTCTCCTCTGTGTCTGCATTTTGACTTTAGACCTCTGGCTTCCAGGACTGTATGTAAGAAAAGCCATTTTAACTGTTTTAAGTTACACTAAATTTGTGGCAAATTGTTATAGAAGCAATTAGAAATGAATATTCATGGATTCACAAGTTCGCATGTTTCAAGGCTGTTTGTAGTGAAATATGGTCTTGATGTTTAATGTGAATCTGTTTTATCCATCTAAATTGCTACCTAAATTTTCAGCACAAGTTTGAACACAATCACAAGAGATGAACACATCAGAAAATACAGTTTTCACAAACTCAAGAGTCTGAGATACTTCCTTCTTATACGTCCTGGATAGCAGGCTGACAGGAGCACTAAGAAACCTACCTGTTAGTAAGCAAACACCCATTGAACCGGGCTAACAGACTCAAAGGTGGAGGATAGAATCTGGGCTGGTCATCTCTGGGAAAAGGAGGATGAATTAGATATGAGTTATCACTCTAGGGGAATACTGTTATTAAGCTGCTGTGATTCCCATAATACTGACTTAACATAAAGGAAATGACAATTATTTATTTCTCCTGGGAAGCCCTTGGGCTACACTGCTTGTCTTTTATTTCTTTTTAATGATATTCCTAGTGATTTTTCCTTGCTTCATCGTCTTACTTTACCACCATTTGTAGTTGGATTTCTTTCTTTTCTTCCATGTTCTTTCTCCTATGAGCATTAAGCACTTATGTGGAAAGTCTGCAGGGCCAGCAGGAGGAAGGAGTAGCAGCTCTGAATAGAGTGCTGATGAGGTTGGAGGAACCATGGGAGTGAATGGGGACATGCTGGACATAACAATCGTAGTGGTAGCAAGGTTTGTCATTTAATCAGTGTCTGTATACTTGAGCCTGGAAACACTTCTATGCTTCAGTCACTTACAAAAATGGAAAAGTAGTAAAAGCAGATGAATTTATGTAATGTTGACGATGCACCCTAAAGGCTCATTGTTCTATGAGAACTTTCCAGAAGTTTCCTCTTCACCATGAATGTCCTCTACTTCGTTTCCCTTCAAGAATGCTGTGATAATTTAAACCCTCTTAGTTCAAAATGAAAGGAATTTGCAGTGATTTCCAAGTAATCATTTAGTCTCATCCCCACTGGTACTTGAAAGACACAGCAGTCTTTTGGGTGATATTTATTTGAAATTACAGTGGTACCTTGGTTCACGAACTTAATTTGTTTCAGGATTTTGGGAAAGATCACCATGTTTGTGTTTATGTGAGGAATATGGCCATGGTTGTGTTCGTCACTGGATGTGGAGTAAAATTTACTTCTGTGAACAGAAGTAAAATTTTGTCCAGTGCTTTTGTTTGGGAACAAAATTGTTTGCAAACAAAAGCATTCATGAACGAAGGTATGACTGTATATTTATTGAGGTCTACATTTTGGAGAAGGAGAGAAAGAAGCCAAGAGCTGAGGATAGCCATGACTAACATTTGTTGGGTATTTTTATTGTGCCAAACATTACCTCACTGAATTTTTCAATTATTCTCTGCGATATGTTTTATCAGTCTTACCTTATGGGTGAGGAGACAGAGACTAGAACTGTAATCTACTCAAGACCTCACAAGAAGTCAGCCACAGAAGCCAAATGTAACCTACACAGTTGAGTTAAGCTTGTGTTTTTGTTGCTAGTGCTGAACATAATTAAACATAATTAGCCTCAGTACATGTCTCCAAACTCTTGCCTTGAAATAGCTATGATCTATGGCCCTTTATACTGCCTTGCCCATTTTTTGCTTTTGTTTATTGATGATTGTTTCAGATTTATTGTTCAGAATTGCCCAACTATTTCCACTGAATATCCTGAGAGTACATTTGTCAAGGGCACAGTGTGGTGCATGAGATGAAACCTGTGTGGAAGTCCCAGGTGCCCCCTCCTCACTTAATTGTTAGGAAACGGAAGTGGGCGTCACCTCTGAGGTGGGTTTGGACCACCATCTCGGAGATTTTCTTTTCTTTGGAGTAGTGAGTTCCTTTCATGGTATATGAATAGATATTTAAACTTTATAACTTTTGAATCTTCTTCAGCTATTTTATGTAAAAGTTAGATTTTTCTTTTATGTGTGTATTTATTTTACCTTGGGAGAAGGTAGAATTTCAGCCACTGGGCTGAGAGTGCTTAGGAGGATGTGAAGGATTTCCTAACCACCTGGAGTATTCTTTTATGTTAGGAAATCTTCCTTTTCTGGTAGTGGAAACTGAAAAATATCTCTCAGACTATCTCAAATTATTAGGATTTGAATTTAGCATTGATAGGGGATACAAAGGACAATAAGAATAGGGCAAGGAACATTTATATGTCGGAATAACTTCAGGACTCTACTATCACCATTCATTTCTCATTGAATGAGTGCTAACTATAAGGCACTGTGGTAGATAGCAGAGAAGGAAACAAAGATGGGGCAATTTTCTGCTGGCTCTGCTATTTTAACTGAAGTTTGAAAATAGAGATTTTCTTTGGTCCATTGTTTTTTTGGTCCATTGTTTCTTCGGTCCATTGTTGGGCCTAACGTGCAGTTTGTAACTACAAACAGCTATGGCTTTCATGTTTGGGTAGAAACTAGACAGATGGAGTGGAGCCTGGCTGCACTCAGTGGAATGCCTGCCTCTCTGCAGTACTGAGTTTCAGAGTGCATCCATATCAGGTTTCTATAGTGAATGGCAGTTTGGCCTAGAAAGCACACAAAATGATTACACAAAAATTACAAATGTACAATGGCAGCAAAACACTCTAAGGATAGAATGCATGGAATCTGAGAGCTTGTTATGGGGAGACTGCCTCTACCAGGCAGAGGAGGAAGACTTTCCTAAGCTAGTGATGCTGTGATAGTGTGTATTAGTTGGCACAAACTGAATCAAGAGGGGAATTAAAAGTGAATGGTAGAGGGAAAACCATGTGCAAAGATCCTGTGGTCTGAAATGTTTTGGAGATTGAGCATCTGAAAGACAGCCAGTGAGGCCCAAGAGAAAAGGCAAAGGGAGGGGCAATACAAGAACACAGAGAGTGAGACATGGGGGTCTCAGAGGGGTGAAGACCCCAACAGCGACAGCTTTCAGCACACCCTTGGGGAAGGCCATCTGTCTTTTTCCGTATCATGCTTTCTGCTCTCCATTCTTCTTTGAGATCACTTCTCCAAATAAATTACTGCTTGCACATATGCTAGTTTGGATGGTAATTAATGCTAATGCAAGTTTTAAATTTTATAGTAAGTGTTCAAAGAAATTTTTGTGTTTATTATATTCATATATAATTAACTTCTCTTTACAAAAGTTGCTATTCACCTTGCATTTATAATAGTAACATTAATCTTTTAAAAACAAAGTATAGTAAAGCTACAAGAGATACTGGATACACTATTTCATGTGATGCTTTGATGTGGCAATGATTGTGAAGGCAGCACATGACACCCTGGAGTTTCGGAAGTGTGGCAGATTAACTAATGGTCAACATGTAAGGCCCAGCTGAACACCCAGTTTATAACACCCAGTGTGGTGATGGGTGTGGAGGGCCCAGCTGGGGATTGTTGCCACCAGCATAAAAGGAGAACTGGAGGGGAAGATGTTATGCTGTTGATTCTCCTGGAAAACTTGTCACGCTGGTTTTCCTGATATGAACTCAGCTGTTTTCATTGTTGGAGGAGCTTGGGTCCTCGCTGGCTCTGAGGATGGCTGCGGTTCTTTTAGGTCCTTACCTTGAGCATCACTTCCTGGCTCCAGCGCAGATCCCTCAGCCTGTTCGCACAGATCCTTCATCCTGTTCATGCAGACCTTCTAGCTTCCACCATTGATGTTGGGCCTTCTCAGTACAGATTCTTGATACAGGTTTGCATGAGCCATTGTTGCGGGCTCTAGGCCTCCAGTTGGACTCATGGAAGACATTGCCATGGGATCCAGGCCTTCAGCTGGATTCTTTCGGTCTGTAGTGGGTGGACAGATCTACACTCTTCTGCATTTGACTTTGTGGGTGACTGTTATAAAATAATCCTATAAATTATATGTCCCATATTAAATGTATTCCCTTGTAAACCCTGACTATAATAGGAAGGCACAGCTCTGAAGGCTGAAGCTAGAAATTAACCTAATGACTACTAATCAAGTGCTCCTTTGTCCTGTGAGATAATTCACTATTTATTTTAGAAGGGAGCTTGCTAGAAATAAAAATCAAAAGACTTCATATTATACAACACTAGTACTTCTACAAAAATATGACTTCTTAGATAGTTAAGTTAGATAGTGTCAGCCCAAACTATTGGAAACACAAAGGGAACAGAAATGAGGGGTTGGGGATTTAGCTCAGCGGCAAAAGCGCCTGCCTGGCAAGCTCAAGGTCATGAGTTTGGTTCCCGGTACCGGAGAAAAACCAAAAACCAAAAAAAAAAAAAAAAAAAAAATTTCACTGAAAAGGGAACAAAAATGAGCTATGTGATGAAAATTTATTATTGCATGTCCATTCTTACATTTAATGTTTATTGTCATATGATTTCTATGAAAAAAATGACTTTCTTAAGTCATTATGTGCAGAGTTAGCTTATAAATGTCAAACTCACACCACTGAAGTGACCAGTCTTGAATTTTGCTGAGCTCCACTTAGCATATACTTGTGCTTGCTGTGCATATACACACATTCATGCATGTATCCGTACTGTCTCATGAATAAATCAGCTTATACAGTAATACCTTGATTCAGGAATGCTTCTGTTCACAAACAATTCACTTCACAAACAAAAGCATTCAACAAAATTTTACTTCTGTTCACAATCTCCATCTTCCTCAGGCAAACATAAATGCGGCCATCTTCCCCCAAAGATCATGAACTGAACTACCACTGTAATATTGTTTTATAAAGATTTATTATTGTTTAATTTTTATTTTTGTTAGTAAATGTACATAATGATTTTAACTATCCATATCCTGGAAAAGAATTTTAGGATTTTAAAAATAATTTTGTTGAGGTGTAATTCATATACCATACCTTTTATCCATTTAAAATATGTAATTCAATACCAGATTTAAAAAATTTCTGTGTAGTTAATATTTATTCTTATGTCATACTTAGAGAGATTTCTCAATAAGAAGACTTTTACGTAGTGATTTGAGGATGGGGAATAATTATTTCTATAGTAACAAAATATAGGTGAATCATTTTTCATTTGCTAGGTATGTCCAGTTATTCTTTTCTTCAACTTTTTCTTTTAATTGCAGTCTCCAAGTGAACAATTTTTAGAAACATGATCAGTTTTATATTTGCAGTGGGACTTTCAAAGACAGAAATGTATGTTTTAAAACAGAAAATATCTCAACAGGAATTTGTGCGGCTGACGGTTTCAGATGTTCTGACGACGTATGTCACAATCCTCATTGGCGACTTTCTCAGGGCGTGTTTTGTAAGATTTTGCAACTATTGCTGGTGCTGGGATTTGGAATATGGATACGTAAGTACGATATTAATTTTCCATTTATCACACTTTTCCTTTCTGAAGCGTCATTTACATGCACTATGCTGGAGGAAGGGCTTCTCAGACTGTGATGGGTGGGATCACCATTTTAGATGCCAGTAAATAGCGAGTAAGATAAATGAGAAGCACCCAGAACTGAGTATCATGGCTTTTAATCTTGAGATAAAATTAACACAGGCTGGATAATGCAGTGTCCTTGAGCTATAATGCTGAACTAAATCCTCAGTTAAAATGTTGAACTCAGGAATTCTTGGCTTCGTCGTAGTCAGCCCTTTCTCCATGAAGCTGGCGGATGTTTCTGGACGCAGGGTAAGATGACTACCAATGCATATTACAGTAAGTCCTTGGAAATCTACTGCACTACTCCGTAATTATCATGTCCAGTTACCACTCAGTAGGCTGGGGATAAAAAGGATTCACTAAATACGGAGCTTGCTTCATAAGCCCCATGACCCAGGTGGAACCTGACAAAGACGCCCACGGGGGTGTGGAGGTTTTCAGGAAGACTTGATTTACAGTCAGGGCTTTGGCTGCACTCTGGGGGTGGGGGTGGAGTGACTTCATTTCCTGAAACAGTGGTACAGACTTCTCTGGACCTCACTGGTGCTGACTCCATTACCAGCTTTTCCTCTGCACTCAGCACCCTGTTCCCCTAAAGTTGAAGGGCAAAAGTACAACGCCCAATGTTCTGTGGTCTGACACATGGCCAAGATTTCACCTTCCATTTTTTGCAAATAAAACTGGCTCCATGTATCCTGGAAAATCCAACCTGGGGCATTGATAGTACTCGTGTGGTTAAAATCCTCTTGTGGCCTCGTAAGCCACAACAATGAAATCCAAGTGCCTTGCTAGGGCCTTCAGCACCTGATGCGATCTGTCTTTCTGAGCTCACCTGTTACTCTTGTTTTGTAAAGTCCACAAGCAGCCTTTGTTAGATACTCAAACACAAGATAGTCCCTGCCTTTGCTCCTAGCTGTTTCTTCTTGAAGGAGCTATGCTACCCTAGACTTTGACATGGCTGATTCTTTCTTGTCATGAAGGATTTAGTTAATAGTTACCTCTCAGAGCTTTTCTCTAATCATCCAATCTGATGTAACCTATCAAGCACTCTACATGTCAATATAATGCTTTATTTTATTTTGACATGTTCTTTATAACATGCCTATTATCTGTCTTTTTCTTTTAGAATGAAAGGTATATGAAAACAGAAGTCCTGACCCCTGCTATTTGCATCATACTGGTAAAGTGGTGGGTGCTATGCAGTGAACGCTGACCCTCCACATCCTGGAGGCAGCACTGGCTATCGACAGCACTCTCCCTACTTCGGGGATGTACTCAGGAAGTCAAGTCCAACTTAGTGCTTCAGAGCCAGTTATGTTTCTGTCCTCACCAATGAAGGAATATTCTTGACAGCTGATCTAACTTCTCTCTCATGCTGTCTAGTCCCTGGCTGAGTCCTGTGTTCAAGATGGCTTGCAGAGCTTCTGGCTCTCTGGCTATCTAACTTTGAGATAACGCCTTTTATTAGCTCATTCCTGTCACCCTCGCTGAAAGTGCTTCATCCTTAGAGGAGCCAAGAGCACTTAGATAATGCTCTTTAGTGAGCGACAGTGAGGTCATGCTATAGATCCAGGACGCAATGTTGTGTTGCTTTCTCATTTTTTGCTATGAGGTATTCAGCTGGCTTGGTTTCATTTCTATTTTTCTTGCTTAATTCAGCTTTTCTGAGACAGACATCAAAACTGCCTTTTTTTCTTAGACTATTGCGTAGCTTTTGTTTGGCCTTTATCCCTTGCTGCTTTGTTCTTAAGTGGTAGAAAATTTGACTGAAAGTACAAAGTCAATATAACATGCCCTGGGTACATAGAAGCTGTAACTAAATGACTGTAATTCATTATTTATTGAGTGCTGACAGAGTTCTTGGGTTAGTACAAAGTACAGGAAACAAGTTTCTATTGTAGGTGTAGAGAAACGTGGTTTTTTTTCATGGTACCTTTGAGGGTCTTTGGAGAAAAGCTCCAGTGATCTAGGTAAAACCTCTGCCTCATCTACCAGGATAGTTGGAGTGCTACACTTCAACCCTAGTTCAGAGAGGGATTCTGTTAGCATCCAATAGATGCTGCATATTGGAATGGAACTTCAAATAGAGACCTTAACGCTCCCATCCCCGGGTCCTCTCTACCCTCCACGGGGTGCTCATGACTTCTTACTGATTCCTTACCACGTTGTCTTCTTGGCTGTTACTTAATATCTCCACATTCTCAACTAGGGAACATCATCTGAGCAAGATGAGCAACCCTGGGGACCAAGGGAAATACAGGGTTTCTGATTTAGTAGCTCCGCAACAGGACCTCAGAAGTTAACTTTTCTTACACGTTGCCTGGTGCTGCTGCCGCCTCTCGCCTGGAGGCCACATTTGAGATTCACTGCTCTGAAGCCATCATCCAGGACAGCCCGGAGCAAGAAGTAGGGTGATTCCAGCTATGAGAATCGGGGTTTGTGGGACCGGGGAGATAGCTCAGTGGCACATAGACCTGCCTGGCAATCGCAAGGTCCTGAGTTTGATTCCCAGTACCAAAAAGAGAATCAGGATTTGTGTAAAAAAGGTGAGGCAGATCACTGCAAAGAGAATTACTTCTCTCTGAGATTCAGAATTACATTTCACAATATCCATAGGTTGTCAATCTGCTCAAAATAGCTAAGCTTGCAGGGAGACAATGGGTCTTCTCAGGCTTTTGGGTCCAATGAGTGCCACATGTCTTCCCTCTGGGTAGATGACTGACTCCTGCCCACCACAGACAAAGGTCTAAAAATAACACAGGACCATTTCTAGTGCTGTGACTATTTTGGTCCCCTGCCTAAATTTAATTGGTTCTTCTGCTGCTGACTTCTAACAACGATGCTAGAGTGAGGGGCCATCAGTAGGTTTATTATACAGCTTTCATTGAATATTTCATTATCCCTGTCTTTAAGAAAGCTCATTTTGTTCTCTCCAACCATCATTTACTTTTCAGGTTTTATTCTATTTTAGAGGCAATTGAATTAATATGGTATAACTTAATTTATATTTACTGTGGTATTATTTTAATATTTTAAAATATAATTTTATATTTTAAAAAAGCATGTCTAAAGGAATGAATGTTGAATGTCATATATGTAGTTTTTTCCTTCTCATGTATGTTTTGTTATACAATAGGGTTTTCTGTGTTTACTGCATAAAGTATTAAATTCCAGTCTTTTCTCTATTTATAGTTTCATATAGCATTGATTGCAAATAATGAATGCATCATATTAGATTGTTTTGTTCAACACTGGAGCAGAGTTTTCACTCATGAATACAATGATTCTAAAGCAATTGTAATTAGCTGGAATAACATATTGCTGTTTAGACACACTGTGTTTGTTTAGCTAATATTGGATACTTGCAAGGGTACATTATTTCCCGCTAAAACTTGTCAACATTTTCAGATTACTTTGTTAAGATCGATTCAGGGTCAAAGAAAATAAGATGTTTCAAAACTTTTATTATGTATTATCAAACGTTTTCTGAAAGATTGCTACATTTCTCACTTTCCCCAACAGGGTACAAACGTGTGTCTTGCCATACTTTCACAGCCTTTTGAAATGAGTCTTACTGTGGTAAAGGTTACTTTCTTATTATCTTGCCTGTTCTAATTGATTACTCTGCTGTTGCTACAGAAGGGAAGTAATTGGGAGCTGCATCATGCTACAGGTAACCACTTGCTGTGTGATTCTCATCATTTGAGATATTAATCCAGTGAACACTTGTGTTTCTTCCAGCCTTCATACACTGAATTTGACATCAGCGGCAATGTCCTCGCACTGATCTTCAATCAAGGCATGATCTGGTAAGCCAGTTGTTGGACAGTTTATCACTTACAAAAACATCTCCCAGGTCATTGCTGCAGAAGGCACTGCAGTTTGGTTCCAGAGGAGATGGCAGTTTGTGGATTTGAATTCATTGTTTTCCTGTGCACAGTTATTGTTTTCATATCTTAAATCTTTGTTCCCAAAAGCATCTCCCTATTTCACAGAGTGCCCCTTCACCAAACCATGAGAATATGTGCTCTGGTTGCTAGATTTATTTGAAGACTATCTTTTTATAACCTTGTGACACTAGGATCTGATAAAGAATGATAACAGTACCACCTATTAAATATGAAATAAATTAACATAAACCTGTTTTAAGAAACTGGTTTTATTTTCCTCTCATTGCTAAATATATTGAAAAACACATCTGGTAGCTATTTTTGAAAATATTATTTAACCAAATCCAATCATTTTTGTGGAGATGAAATACATGTTTTGGGAAAGTCAAGTTAAAATGTGATCTTCATTCTGTATTTTAATAGGGCGATTTGCACAGGAGAATCTTTTTTTAAAATTTAGTTTTATATTTTGATGTGCAAAGGATTGTCATATCTTTTATTAAATGGAAGCATTTTTACTGTAAACCCTGACAGGCTGTGATAAGTCGATACAGTAGAAACTGTTTTGGGGTTTAAAAATTGAATCACAGCATGCAATTCATCTGGGGACCATGTGTCTTGGAAGACTGTCACCATTAACTAATAACACCCCAACACACAAGCAGTTGCAGTTGAGCTATTGTATCCTGTAGGCATGTGCCTAAAACACTATTGTGCCACCAACCGCACCATTGTTCTACCCACAAGTGCCAGGATAGCTTCAACTTTTTAACAAGCTTCATATATTCCTCAAATCCTTCAACCATAGCTGGTCTGAGTTATTAGTCCCTTGTGAGCTGATGCTGACAGAGTCTGGACCTCTTTGCAGTGGGTAAGGCTGTCTTACTTTGCTTACATACAGACTACTCTCAAGGGCTCCAATGTCCTGCTATGGGGCCTGTCAGATTCCTGCATCTCCCTATGTGAACCACTATACAGCCCATGAAAAGGTTATTGCCTCTGTTGTCAGATGTTAAACAGTGCATTCCTGTACCATCACTTTCTAAACTTTGCAAGTCTGGCTTGTATGTCCAGAGAGTTGTGAAGGAATGGAAAGCACCCTTATTCTCCAGGAAAGAAGGAAATTCAAGGAGGTCTAGGGAATAACGACTGACAGATAGCAAAAGGAGCAGCTCCTGTGGATTCTGATCTTTTATTTCCTGGAGGGGGGTCTGCTGCCTAGGCTGGAAATGGCAGCACTACTAATGGGGTAATGAGAAACCTCTGTCTTGTACCAGTGACTTTCACACAAAGTGTCGTGAATCCCTCAGGCCTGGTGTGTGCCAACAGACATATGTTGCCCATCTATTGTGTTCTTTCAGAGTTAAGACAATAGATCGGCCTAAAAATTCATTTTTATTGTCAGAAAAGTTGCTGCAATTGCTACCCTCATTGGTGTGCTGGTGATTTTGCAACTGTTTAGTCCATGATTGTTCACACTGAAACTCTGAAGGATTTAAACATCTTTCAGGTTCTCTCATGGGCAGATCTTTTATCAAAGTCTCTGCATTGTCCTTGTATTTAACTTACTTGTGGTTAGTTCTATAATGACTTCAGAAAGTGACTGTGTTTGTGACTGTCTTGGATACTTTTCTCTCATTGCTGGGACAGAATACCTGATGCCCAAAATTAAGAGGGGAAAGGTTTATTTCACTTACAGTTTGTGGAGGTTTTAGTCCATACTTGGCAGGTTACAAGGCAGACTGGCACATGGCAGAGGGCTACAGCTCATGGGGACAGAACACAGCCAAAGCAACAAGCACAAAAGCCAGGAAATGGCCACAAGCAGCCTCTTGCTCTCCCTTACATATGTAAACTATCCACTCCAGGGTGGGTGCAGCTCTCACACCCATAATCAGTCAAACTCTAAAAGCCTGCCCCATGACCACATGAGGCTTTGGGGGGACACACAGACACAAACCATAACAGTGACTATACAAAGATATTTACATACTTTCCAGGGTCCCAGAAGCAAAATAACTGTTATTGTTATTCACAGTCTGGTCAATGCTTTGCACAGCGAATCTTTCCTTAAGTCCTAGGAGATTGCTGAGGGCGGGGGTGTGGTATGGTGGAAAGTGCAGGCAGGTGCAGTGTTAGGGTAGTAGGCTCACTCTGCCCAAGGCCGTCACCCATAGGAATCCTGTTGTTTCATGAGGTATGATGCTCTGACACCTGAGGTTAGCTATTTTCCACAAAAATAATCAAAACACGATAGGGATTTTGTACTGAAGTCTCTTGGTTTGTGATTTGTAAACATTTAATTGCTGCTTTAGGAGTTGCTGGAGAGTGAAGGTTGCTTACACAGATGTTATTAAAATCAAGCCGGACAGGTAAAGTCCATTTTGATATGATTTGGCTGAATGACTCATCAACCTTCATGTAGATGGTTATTTTTAAAATAGAGACCCTAAGTAGCTGTACTAATATTTATAAATTATGAAAAGCATAAAATATGTTTGTCCTAGTGGGATGCAGAGAGGTCATAGAGAACACAGAATGATGCGGGAGAAGAGGTGAATTTTGGACACGGTTCCAACCCAGTCCTGTTGGGTACCCTTCTCCATGCCTGTCCTCTTCCCCTGCATTTTTTCAGTCAGATGGGAGTGATTTGTCTGACATGTGCCTGTGTCTAGCGTAATACAGAGAGGCAAATAAAAGCTTTCATTTGCTTTGATCTTCAAGGAAGAAAAGCATTTCATAGGACTAAAACATTACATTGGTTTTTAACTGACAGACGATGAGATCAGGTCTGGCTAAGGGTCTTTGTGAGGTGAGCTGATTAGTAAGCGAGGAACACAGATATGACGAGCAGACTCAGATAGCACTGTGCCAGGAACTGTTTTTCTGGGTTATGGCTCTTGAATCATCTGTTCATAAAATCTATGTGACATTTATGTTGACATTTGTTTATCTATAGACCCACATGCATATGATAGACACATACACACACACACACATATATATATGTATATGAACAGTAAGTCTAGGTTTTCAGTGACATA
Organism: Chinchilla lanigera; assembly: GCF_000276665.1. Classification (NCBI taxonomy): domain Eukaryota; kingdom Metazoa; phylum Chordata; class Mammalia; order Rodentia; family Chinchillidae; genus Chinchilla; species Chinchilla lanigera. Next base: position 413,291 of record NW_004955434.1, on the reverse strand, counting down.
CAAAATTTTGCCTTGGATGCAATCAGGTTCTATAATAAAGAAACACAAGCCCAAACTATTATTAACTCACTAAAAGAACATGTCCATCGTAGGTTGAGGAAAGCTCTGGTCTTACACTTTACTCTCACTTTGGAGACCCAGACTGATGGAATAAGATTCATCTGAAACATTACTGGTCACAGAAGCAGGGAGCAAAGAGAAGAAAACCACATAGGCTTTTAAAATTTCCACCTAGCAGCGAAACATGTAATTGCTACTCATATTTTATTGACCAAAGCAGGTTACAGGCCCAGGGCTGACATTTAGAATGAGGTGAGCAATATCATTTACAAATGTGTTACACCACAGATATCGGCATTTGATAATATAATCTAGGACTTTGAAATTCTGACCTATCAACTGGGATTGTTGCAATTTACTTGTTTCTTTTAACTTTCAACTTCTGTCTTGTTATTTTATAAAAATGGTGCATATAAAAATGGTACATATAAAAATGGCACATAGAAAAATGGTACATTGCTGCCTCAAATTATATCCTCCCACTCAAAGAAAACAAACCAAACAAAGAAACAAAACAACAACAACAACAGCACCAAAACCAAAAATACTTTCCAGAACATTTTGTTCAATGCACTATGGCAGACATTCATATCTGTTGTCTGACATCCTATCAACAATGAAATAATCCAAATCACAGCACAATTCCACTTTTCAAAGCAATGAGTTAACTTTGGGTTGGTATAATATCAGTTGTAACAAAAAATTAATATCTTTAAGTAAATAGTGGTTCTATAATATACTAAGGTTATATTGAATTGGTTAAATAACTACACATTCAGGTATTAGAAAATGTTAGACCTAACCAGAAATGCTGAGAGCTTTATTATACTTGGGGCAGTTTTAAAGATAAGATTTTACCTATATTTATAAAATAAGTACACATGTATCTTCTTTTTGTTTTTGGAGTAATAAATTGAATAGTAAAAGTAGCCTCACCTAACTGGCTTTAAAAGTGATTTGTTACATGCTTTTCAAAATTCAGAGCCGAATATGGTGGTGCATGTTTGTAATCCCAGTATTCGAGAAGCTGAGGCTTGAGGATCACAGAGTTTACGGCCACCCTACCCTACATAGTGAGACCCTGTCTCAAAAAAAAAAAAAACAAAACAAAACAAAAGTCAGGTGCACAAAGCAGTAGATTCCCAGCACAAACTATAATAAGAAAGTAAACACATAAACTATAAGTAGATGTGAGGGCGTTTCATCTCAAAAACACATAAAACTAGCTATAAATTTTCAAGACTATATAACATAACCTTAACCACAAATATGTCTTTCTAATCAGCTCTACCACATTCTAGTAGCTACTAAAAAGAGACAATGGTTACTATCAGAAAGAGAAAAATTATTTAAATTTTTTCCTTATGCATTAAAAGAAACCTAATTATTCATGACCGAAAGGTTAAGCGAAATATGCTGTTTCTTTGACTATAATGAGTGGTTTTAAGAGTCAGCCATAAAAATGTTAGATATATTAATGAAATAAGTATTGGAGAAATTGTTTTAGAATTAGAAGAAAGAAGTAAGACAGGGTTAATATACTATTTACTCTGGTTGCTTATATTTACTAATGATGGATATAGTTAGTTTACATATTTTCTGTGAAAAACCTATGTGCACAATACCTACGACAATGAGGGAAATGTAAAACATGTAGAATGTGGAACCTGAGTAGTCACCTTCAATTGTGACAGGAGTTTCTGCGGCTGACTGTGTTAATACATTTCCTGCCTTTGGAAAGAAGTGCGATGCTGCTTGACCTCCTTATGTACTGAAGACCCGACACTCAACACGGCTCTGTTTCCTTTCCAGGATGGGCTCCTTCTTTGCGCCCAGCCTCCCGGGGATCAATATTCTGCGACTCCACACATCCATGTACTTCCAGTGCTGGGCCGTGATGTGCTGCAACGTTCCCGAGGCCAGGGTCTTCAAAGCTTCCAGATCAAACAACTTCTACCTGGGCATGCTGTTGCTCATCCTCTTCCTGTCCACCATGCCTGTCCTGTACATGATCGTGTCCCTACCACCATCCTTTGATTGTGGTCCTTTCAGGTCTCTAGTCTTTGAAATTTGACTTGGGGGTAAAGGTGGAAATATCCACCCATTGTATAATTTATTTTCTCTTCAGCAGCATTTTTGGTGGATAGAAATGAGACCCTTTGGCTATTTGGGATCATTCTGCTATATGTAGAATCTTAGGCAGGTCTCACCTATTTTCTCACTTGGTGATCATAAATGGGAAATTAATTTATACTGTTCTAGGCTCTGCTTGGATAAAATATGGACATGAAACTGAGCTGGCTCCATATTAGGGCACAACTAAGTGCAAACTTTGATTACACCTGTTTGGATGTGAGAGTTTTCCTAATGTTAAAACAGCATAACCAGATATAGTGAGTTATTGCTATTTTTCAGGTTCTCCACTGCATTCAGGGGCAGCGGGAGGTTGCTCACACATTACTTAAAAAGTGGAATCAGTATTAAATGATAGTGAGTATGAAGAGTGTTGCACAATTTGTTACACAAAATGCTATATGCTGGTAAAAAGACAAATATGTGTCTTCCGTATATTTACCTCAAATATCACTCAGGCCAGCAATCAGAGTCAAGAGGACCCTGATGTGAGTTCAACTTGTCCTTTTCTATAGTTTTCTCTGACGGAGCTCTCTTTCTGACACATATCAAGCAGCAAAGTCCCTAGGATCTGGAAGATAGAATTTCCTCTTTTGAAAGCCCTGGGAAATTAGTCCCTTACCCTGCCTCCCTCCCTCCCCCCAAGAATCTCTGCCTGTTGATTTACCGGCCAGTGTGAATTAGAGGGAAGAAAATGGAAATGTAGGAAGCCAAGGGAAGGACAAGCATGGTGTTAGCATGGCCATATGTAATTTCACCTTCATGCTGTCAGGTGCAAGTTGTTTAATTAAAGCCAAAATGTTTGTTTCAAAAAAATATTTGTTGTCCACAGACTAAGTGTAAAAGAGCTATTTTCACTCTCATGATAGACTTAGTCACTGTTTTACTAGAAAAGAAAGAAAATATTGAGCCAGAAGATCAAAATTGGCTGCACTTCTGTCAGACTCAGGAAACTGATTTTGACAAGCCCTCTTCCTGTATGCGTGTGTGTGCGCATGTGTGTGTGCATGTGTGTGCACCTGTGCACATTTCCAGGCTGAAATAAATAGTGCAGACAGTGCCATCTGGAGACTAAATATGAAATTACAGTCATGAAGGAGACTTAATCTCTCCTCTCGGACTACAAATTTCAGAATGTATACCATTGGGTGTTCAATTACAAGCAAATTCCCTGCACAACTTAATATCCAGGATAAATGTTAAGGGTATTTTTGGTGTTTTAATTGGAAGTTGGTTCTTCTCAGGAAAAGACAAAAAGGTCCTTACCTGTCTGAAAGAGAAACTACTTGCTGTAAACACGGAGCTTCATGGTTGCACAGGTGCATTCAGACTGAAAGTACCGCTCAGTGAGACATGTATGGTGACTGCACAATTTGATCTCTCTTCTTTGGTTTTCCCTATGTCATACACTGAGTTACTATGACTTTTATCGGAAAAAAAAATAGTTTGCAACTAAGACATAGTATCAGACTTTGACCAAGGGTTTCCTAACTGGTGAACTTGGACAAAATTACTACATGCATGTCACTACTGCCATCGAGGAATTTCAGTATTTTCGAAGGAGTAGTGGACAAGGGCTGTGTCTGTGCTACTCACACAGTGGGTTTACCATCTTTAGGAATCAAGGGCCTGGGATATAGCTCAGTAGCACAAGCGCCTGCTTGGCAAGCACAAGGTCCTGAGTTTGATTCCCAGTACAAAAAAAAAAAAAAAGAATCTGACTTTGAGGTGTTTGCTTTGCTGCCTAGTGAACACTGCCTGTCCCCGGCTCTGGGTGGGCAGCAAACTTGAATTTGAGGCAGGTTAATGGGGACAGTGGTGACCAGGCAGTATCAAGTGGAAGTGTGTCTTCATGTGACTCAGTGCAGTTCATTTACCTGTTCAGCAAAACCATTTGATGAAGTGCTCTAGTATTTTCTGGTTTTATAAGATCTAGCTAGTGAGGATAAATGTTCTAGAACATTCTCCCTATAGCTAGTACATGACATTAGTACATGAAATTACTTTAAATTAGTGGACAGTTTAAAAATAATTTTGTTGATGTCCAGAGAAAGATAACTCTTAACTGTTCTATCATATTTCCTGAAATTTGATGCCTCCCCGTGTGTGCCAATAATTCTGTACAAATTGTAGCTCTCAGAAGCTCCTTGATTATATTGTGGTAATTTTATTTTTAATGCATGTTTCATTTAATGCATTTCATTTCATAATTGTATGTATTTATCTTAGATAACTTGGAAATTTTTGAAATATTTTAACATTAAAGCAAAGACTACCCATCACCTCAGAGACAGGAAATAATATAATGATTCTCAACATTTTGGCATTATATATTCTTGTTTTCCTTTAAGTAGATTTTTAAATAAGAAGAACATGAAGTAGGTACAGGTTTATATTTGGGGTCACTCTTTGTTGAAGAAGAGTATTAGTTAGATCTGAAAGAAAAAAAGTCTGACCTGGGATTGTGGATCATGTTCTCTCAGTAGTTGAAAGTATTTACAGATTAACCAATAAAAGCAAGACTCAATGTTATTGTTTGTTACATCTTTTAATCTGAGCATGCATAAAATGTGTTGGAACAGAACTTTTCATTGTAGAATAAAAATGTACGCAGAAAAGAATGCTTGACACAGTGAATATTCTATTACACTTTTAGATGCTCTCTGCCAGCTGAAAACATCCTGCTCTCATTTTTCTAGTTCAGCAGACCCCACTCTCCTAGAAGCAGGTTAGGTTTTAGTGGATGTTCTTTAGGGGCTGCTCAGCGGAAGAAAGACCGAGGGAAGGGGCTTGTCATTCAGTGTGGGTCTAGTTATCATCTCTGATGAAGGCGGTCTGGGAGAAAGGAGATGGAAGCTGCTGTACGGAAAGAGATATTGGGTTATTTGCGAATTTTATTGCACAAGGGTATTTCTTGAGCTCATTTCCAAAGCCAATTAAAAATTGAATGCACTGTGTTCTCAGCCCAAAGAGTGCATTCCCCAACGAGAACAGCTGGTTGAGGGGCAGACTTATGAGCTACTTACAAGCTACATTTCCATCAAAATCTCAGAAATATACTGTTAAAAGCCTCTCCTAATGCTGTGCTTAATTTCCTAGCTTCACTGACTTTGTGTGTGTGTGTGTGTGTGTGTGTGTGTGTGTATGCGTGTGCACATGTATGTGCTGGGGTAACGTTTCTCATATACTACTGCATTCACAATAGACACATGTTGATAGGACAGTCAAGAGTTAAAGTATCAGGAGACACAACTAAACATCAGATTCCTAACCTGCCGGAATACTTAGATAGTACTGTATATGAATTTTCTTCCTGTAACCAGAATTTTCTATTTGTTTTAAATATGTATTTTCTTTCTCTCTCTTTTTTTCCCTCCCAGTGGCAAAAACAGGATGTTTGAAGTCATTGGTGAGACTTTGGAGAATGATTTCCCAAGCTGGATGGCGAAGATTTTGAGGCAGCTGTCTAACCCTGGGCTGGTCATTGCTGTCGTTTTGGTGATGGCGTAAGTGCTTCTCCTTCTCATAGAAGGAGCCCTTGTAATTTGCTTCTTGGCTCCTCTGCAGTTCCAGCCTTTCAGCTATCTCCCTCTCCTGTGGGTTGTGCTGTAACCTAACCAAATACCGCTCTGATTACATGGTGGTGGAAGCTAAAATTCATGAGCCATATTCTGATCCTATTGGCTGTAATTCACAGCCATCTGCATCTGTCTTGCCTCTCTAGGATTATAAGATTTGTTCCCAAGTAACCAAAATAATTATCAGTAAACAGCGAAAGCAAGGGAAACATAAATTCCAAATCTAATCAGCACATTGAGCTTTGCTCCACAGCATGGCCCCTGCTCTTGTTCCATAAAGCAGATGGTTGTGAATATAGAGAAATGATGAGTCTCTAAGGTAATATTCCTTTGGAGGCCTTGCAGACTATATTATAAGGCTAAATGCTTATAGGTGTGTCCACCTGGTGGCCTGTGGGCCAATCTGGCTTGCCCTGGGCTTCTCTGAGTGGAAAGGAATTGTCTTGGGCCTAATAGAAAAGTCACAACTGTTGCTAATGTATGTAAGTAACAAAGCTCCTGCAGGTTGGACACACCTGCAAAAGGTCTGAAGAACTGCCCCGTCCCTGTTTTTAGAAGGCTGTCAATAACTATTGTACATCCTGAGACTATCAGAGTGCTCGAGACTCTTGGAAAGGTACTTTAGTCTCTCTCTTTGAAATCAGAAGTGATTTCCAAAAGAGAATTTGATGGATTTTTTTCATTCCCATATACCTTCCATTGACTCCTGATTCTTAACCACAAAAGATAAACTCACATTAAAGTAAAAATACACACTTGCAACAAAGCAGCAAAGAAATGTGGCGTTCCTTGTAAACACCCTGCACCTTTCCAAATAGGAAGTCTGTCAGCTGTGGAAGGCAGGTAGTAAGCCGCATGCAGGGACCAGTTAGGAACAAGGTTGATGCAAAAGATTGGATTTGTTTCAGTAAACACAAGATGAGGAAATCTGAGGAAGGAAATGGCACTGGTATGAAGTAAACAAGTTGGATTCTAAACTAGATAATGACTTTATTGTCGTAGGCACTGTCATGGTCCTAAGCCATATAAAGTGGTGAGGGCAGGGGACATATTCTTCAATTTTATAAATCAAGAAACAACTTAGAGGTATGATCTTCCCAAAGAGAGAAAGGTTGTCACCGGGCAATAGCAGGACTTAAAGCAAACTGCTTTCCAGTAAATCCAGTGCTCACTGCCTTACAACATGACCTTCTGCGAGGGAGAGCTAATAACGCACAGGGACAATTGCGCACCGAGGCAGATTACTACTGTGTATTACTGGACCTTGATCATGGAGTGGTATTGAGAATCTGATAGTAAATCTTTGGCACAGATGTATTAGAAAATAACCTGCTGCTCACAGCTTGTCTCACCAGAGGGCCCTCGAGGAGATTTTCTTCTCCACACTTCTCCTGATACAGTGGCTTTAGAAAGCATACTGGTAACTCTCCTGTGGGCTTAGACAGTCAAAGTCCTTCACTGACATAAATAAAATCATAATTACAACACACGCACACACACAGATACAGATAAACACATAATTTAAAGGTCTGTTTTTAAAACAATGTCCTTAATCTATTGGGAGATCGATATGTTTATAAGAAAAGGAGCAACATCTTTTGGATGCTGATCCCTTAGTATCTACACTGTGTCCAGAATGTGGGAGCGAATGAATGATGCTGTTGTTCATGACACTAATTGCCCACGGACAGATACATTTATTCCCACAATAACCTCAAGCAGTTGGTTTTGTTAATCCTATTATCAACACCATTCATTTGTACCATTAAGCAGGGTTTGGGCCCTGTGGGAATGTCAGAAGGGCTGGGCCCACTTTGAAGGGACAGCCTAAACTCAGGCCATGCTTTTCTTAAAAGCCACAGTATAGTAGATATTTCAGGCCAAAAGGCAAAATTTAAGATTTTACATAAATGCTTATATAAACATTTGAAACTGAAAAACCACTGTGAGTTTGTTAGCCACACAAAATAATCTGGGGAGTGAATTTAACCTGGCATCCAGAGTTTCACAACCCATGGTATGAGCAGCCCAGGGGAGCACTGGCAGCATGTAAGGGTCAAATAGAGATCCAGAAAGATTGATTTTGGCTCCGAGGCTTTGACATAAAATTCAAATTTCAGTTTATTACTAATTTGAATTTTTTCATATCCTGAGGTCTCATATTCTACTTTATGAAGCCCATACACTTGGCTTGGCTTTTTATTACCTTTAATTAGAGAATGTTACAAGCCTTTGAATTTCCCCAGTGGGTCATATTAAACCTGTGTGGATGGCTTTAGGGTATCCGAGTAGAATTCAGGTTGGTTCTCTGTAGGCAGTGCCATTCCGTTTGAGATGGGGATGTGATTCGTGAGGAAAACTCACTGAAGGCGCCTCCCAAGGCAGAAAGACAGTGATGGATAGACAGAGAATTTCAGAGGTGGTGGTGACTGTGAGATCTTTGAATTCACCCTTCTAAATCCAGGAACTTTTCCAAGAAAATTCTTATAATACACATGCACAACCGTACACACACATACACATTGATTGCATGCCTATTTCATGCCAAATATTGTTCCCAACACTCTCCTGTGTAATTGCAGTCAAACTCTGCTTAATCATATAAGAGATAAACAGATGCAGCTAAACTATAATAGTAATTGCGCTGCTAGCACCAGATGGCTCATAAGGGATACGATTTGGCGTATTGGTGAGCAGAGGATATATATGTTTGATATCTGGTTATTTGCAACAGAGAATGGTATCAGTCACCTTTTCTGTTGCTGAAATTTTTCTTTCTTTCTTTCTTTCTTTCTTTCTTTCTTTCTTTCTTTCTTTCTTTCTTTCTTTTTTTGCTAAATTTGCCTTCACAGAAGAATAACATTTATTTTTGTAGAATTGTTGGTTTGGATTTTGTTCATCCTACAAACATAAATGTCACATAAAAACCAAAATTATACCTTTATAAAACATTTTCTCCTGGAAGAAGGGAGAAATGAGAATAATAGATTTTATGGGGAAAAAAAATCTCCATGGTAATTAGCCATGTGAATGAAGATTATATTCTTAGTTGTAAAGGCCAAAGGAGGCAGAAAGTAATTTTTCTTTTTATTCTTCATATTCCCCATACTTCAGTAGATTTTCCATTTTCTTGGGTGCCATTGCCATTAATGTAAAATGTTGCCTCTAATTATGATTTAAACTGATTTCAATACATTTTTAGGAAGAAGCTAATTGAGGCAGTGTGGGACAGTAATTAGAACTCCAAGCTGTGGATAAGGAGCCTTTGGTCCAACTTTTCTGTTTTATCATAGTTTCTCTGATTGCACTTTTTTACTTCTCTTGATTCAGCTTTTAGCTACAAAATAAGAAGTTTTGAGTAAAAAAAATCTTAATGTCCATTCTCAGGTTGACATTCCATGATTTAGTTAATGTAAATGTGAGAAGACTCTTGAGAAACTCAAAAATGCCAATTTTATCATTACTTTTATATTTAGTTTGACCATCTATTATCTCAATGCTACTGCCAAGGGCCAGAAGGCAGCAAATCTGGATCTCAAAAAGAAGATGAAAATGGTAGGATGCAATTTATTTTGTAGAAATATTGTCTCGCTGAATGTCAAGTTGTATAAAACACCAGGAAATCTAATTTTCGTTTTCTTTTCTTATTGGGTAGCAAGCTTTGGAGAACAAAATGCGAAACAAGAAGATGGCGGCTGCACGAGCAGGTTAGAGCTATAGTTCAGTTTTTATTTGCCTTCTATTTTAAAGAGAATAAAAAATAAAAAGAACATTAAAAAGATACAAAATTTCAAAACAAGATGGTAGGAAATCAACTATGGTTGTTATATTGCATATTGTTATCTTCAAAGTAGTTGTTCAGATTACCAGCTATAGGCATGCCAAATTGATAAAAAAGTTATTAACTGTTCCTTTCAATAAGCCAATAGACATTAGTAGTACAATTATCTTAACTATCTTCTGTGTGTATATATATTTTTTTTCTTTTCCCTTCTTTCTTTCTTTGTTTTCTCCTTTCCCTCAATTTATTTTCTTTCTAACAGTGTGCTTTTTTAAAATTATTTTTCCTCCAAATGAAGCATTTGATGGCAAGCAGAATGACTGCCCTTAGCCAGTCACTCCAAACCCTCACCATCTACCTTTTTAACCCTCTCAAACATCATCCAGGGGGTGTTGTTTGTTTTCCAGTAGATGAAAAAAAAGAAGGAAAAGTTCAGGAATATAAATTTGCAAGCAATGATTTTTAAAAAATGACCTTGAAAATTGATAAATTGACAGAAAATGATAGAAACAACCCTCTAGTCATATACAAATAATGGCTACAATCAGGGCTCATTTTGATCTTTTTTTTGTGCTTGAAAGGACGCATAGGGATCCCAGAAGGATACTGTGAACTCACCATTGCTTGCCAGGTGGCTTTTCTAACCCATTATCCTGTTTGAAATCTTCTTAATTTTTAAAATGCAGTCAGCCCTTTACTTGCAGAAGGTTCCTCACTACAGATTAAATCAACTTGCTGTTGTAAATATTTGGAAAAAAACCATTGTGATTGAATTAAACATGTTCAGACTCATTTTTTCTGTCATTATTTCCTAAACAGTACAACTGGTATAACTATTTGCATAGCTTCTACATTAGATATTGAAAGAAATCCACAGATGACATAAAGCGCATGGGAAGATGTGTGTTGGTTATATGTAAATGCTACATCATTCTGCATAGCAGATTAGAGCTTTCTTAGATTTGTGTAAACAGGGGGAGGTGGAGAGAGCCTGAAACCAAACCCTCATAGATACTGAGAGATGACTCGATTTGAACAAGGCAGATCCCTATTTGCAAAATTAATCACGTGCCTTGGGTCCTCCGAGGAAGTGATACCTAAAATCTTTAGTGAAAGTCTTTTTCAACTTTTTCCTTATTCCTAACTTTAACAATCTTTATATCAGCAGACATTTTCTCCCACGTAAATAATTTTAAAAATTCAACTCAAACTGGTTTAACTTAAAACAGAGAAATGTATTAGTCTACATAAATAAACAGTGTAATGATATGTATGGCTTCCGGCCACCATTATCCCTAAATTTAGAATGTGGCTGTAGCCAAGTCCACTTCCCTGTGAGTCTCCCAAGACTAATCCTTTTTCATGTAGGCGGGCCTTCATGGCAGCAGGAATGGATGCAGCCACTTCCAAGGCCATTACCTGAGATCACAATTCCCAAAGGAAATCTAGGATTTTTTGAGTAGCTCCTGGGAAAAGCAAGAGAACTTCTTTCCTGGAAGTTCCCTGTCTCACCTCCTTGGATCGACTCCATACGGGTCAAGAATACATATCTCAAGCACTCACCGTGACTGGTGAGTTGCTGAAGGTAGTCAGGACACCCTTGGAACAGGGCGTGGTCAGACCCTCTGAAGGTCATGGAATGCACTGGAGGGGTACATCTACCCAAGAAGAGAGGAAAGGGTGCTAGGTGACCCTAAGCAATATATGTTCAAGACATTGTTTATTTGCCTTCTTTATGCTTAGCTTTCGAAAACATTTTTCTACCCAGAATGCAGAAGTGCAAGGTCAATTGCTAGGTGCTGAATTGAGTGATTATAGTGATTTACAGTTATGAAAATAGCCTTTTTAAAAAATCTTTTTTTTGTACGAGGAATCAAACTCAGTACATTGTACTTTCCAGTCAGATGTTGTTCCATTAAGCTATATCTCACCCCCGCAAATCATTTTTAATCAATGTTTCATGTGTTCATAGTTTAGAGTTATGTAATTCTGAGAAGTGTATTATGAAAAATAGCATCTCTTTTTTCTCTTTTCCCACTCACACATAGCCACTCACCCAAAGAAAAACTGTTTCAACTCTTTTGGTAAATTGTTTAGATACTTATCCCCAATTGCATTTTTATTGCAATTTCTTTTTTTTCCCGGTACCAGGAATCGGACTCACAATCTCGTGCTTGGCAGGCAGGCACTGTACTGCTGAGCTAAATCCCCAGCCCCTGCAATTTCTTAAATTCTCACTTTTTTATCAATTAATCATTAACTACAGTAGAGTTAATAATTCATACCCAAACTCCCTGTACATGGCAGGACACAGTTATACCATTATTTTGGTTAGGATGACATATTTTATTATGAACATTTCCATGGTTGAGCTAGGTGGTAAATTTTGAATATATGCACATACTTATATTTTTAAATTTTTTCTATTTACGTATCAATAATTCAACCTCTAAAACTCTTCAGGGCCTTGACTACATAAACTTTAATATGTCCATACATACTGGCTTTCTCGTTTATTTCATTTCCTTGGAGAAATATTTCCCAGGATCTTGTGAACTTTTTCAATCTCAACTGGTCCCTTTTTATGTTTGGTGTACAGCCGTGATTCCGGTGATTTCCTTTACTTTCTCTTCAACAGGATGGTGATCCCTCTATCCTGTCTTTAGCTTCCATTTTCTCTGCCTTCTTTCTTGGTTTGTTCACATGTTTGTGACTAGAAAAAGCAGGTCTAGAAAACATCCAGCTAAGAAAAATAATATTCTTTCTGAATAAATTGCTTTAGATATTTTTCATTACATTCAAGATTTCCAAATTGCTATCAGGAAGTATAAGCTTATTTTAATTCAAAATCTTCTTGAGTGGCTTGTACTTTTTAAAATTAATTAAGTTTATTGGAGCCAGGCATGATGGCACATGCCTGTAATCCCAGCACTTGGGAGGCTGAGGCAGGAAGATTGTTGCGATTTTGAGGTCAGCTGGGCTACAAAGTGAGCTCAAGGCTAGCCTGAACTGCATAGTGAGACCCTGTCTCAAAAAGACAAAAAAAAAAATAAGTTTATTGGTACATTTTAAGTGTACATAATGTTCGCATTCATCATAGGGAATTTGTGCCTGTACCCAATATATTTTGATTCTTTTTTCCCCTTGCCTCCTTATTTACAAAAGCTTTGTTACATTTTCCCTTCTTTTCACATTTGTTTCTTTTCCTTTTGTTTCTTTTCCCTTACCCCTTCCCTAGTTCCTCTTCTCACTTAAACATTTTCTTCCTATTTCACAATATCTATTATACATTTTGGAACTTATTTACTCCTTTGGTTTCTCACACCAGAGAAACAATGCAATATTTATAAATGTGTGTTCAATTTATTTCACTTAAGAGTATGGTCCCAAGTGCATCCATTTACCTAGAAATGTCTCAAGTTTATCCTTCTTTATGCCTGAATAGTACTGTACTGTATAAAAAACCACATCTTCTTTATCCATTCATCGCTTGGTGGACGTTTGTGCTCTTTCCAAAATTTAGCTATTACAAATTGTGCTATTATAAACATGGGGGTGCACACACTGCTGTAGTATGATGATTTAATTCTTTCAGGAAGATACCATAAAGGGAATAGCTGGGTCAAATGGAACCTCTAGTTTTAGTTTTCTGAGGAATCTCCACCCTGATTTCCACAGTGGTTGCACCAGTCTACACTCCCACCAACAGTGGAGATGGGTTTCTTTTTCCCTACAGCTTCTCCAGCATTTGTGATGGGTTAATTTCTTGCTAATAGCTATTCTTTCTAGGGTGAGATGAAATCTCAGTGTTGTTTTAATTTGCATCTCTTGAATGATCAATGATATTGAACATTTTTTCATAGATTTATTTGCTGTTTGTACTTCTTCATCTGAGAAGTGTGTATTCATTTCAGATGCCCATTTTTGGATTGGGTCTTTAAATTTGGGGACTGTGATTTTTTTGAGTTCTTTATATAGTCTGGATATTAGTCCTTTGGCTGAGGAACAGATGGAAAAAAATTTTTCCCACACTGTGATTATCTCTTTACTCTGTTGGTAGTTTCTCTTGCTGTGCAAAACCTTTCTAATAAGATGAGACCCCAGTTGGTGATTCTTTGTGATAGTTTCTGTGCAATTAGGGTTTTGTTCATAAAGTTTTTGAGTGGCTTGTATTTTTGATAGTCTGCTTTATCTACATAAAAAGTTTTTACTGCTTTATCTATGTAAAAAGTTTTCACAGCTCTATCTATGTAAAAAGATCTACTTTTTATCTCCAGTGTTCTGAATTTAATGGTGATATGTCTTTTGTGAATTTACTTTTTATTCCTTGTGTGCTCATCAGTAGGCCTTTTCATTCTAAAAACTTATGGGATTTAGTTGAATGGAACTTTCTGGAACTGTTATCAAATTAGTGCTGCAAATGACAAGTAGAAAATTCTACCTTCTAAGATCTGAATTCCAGCTAAAGTTTATTGCTACCTTTGTGGTTTTAAAACATGATGTAATGCTACAGCATGTTATTTATCTGATGCTTGCCCATAATATGCACAGTTGCTCAGTGAATACCTTCTTAATATCTCTGTGCCATGAGGAACTCTTATGTTGCAAATTCGATGGGAATGGATTTCTATATTCATTGCTTAAGTAACAGCTAATAAATGTTTCCAAATAAGCAGAACTTCCACTCTCCTGTCTTCAGAATTTATGAGGGCTTTGAAAACTAAGTAACAGAAATATTTGAATATATAAATGCTAAGTATTATAAATGTGGAGCACACTTGAAAAATATAGTGTCAGGCCACTTTGCTCAAAACCACTACAGACCTTGAAAACTACATTTTTGTTTGATTCTTCTTCATTTCTCTTTCTCTCTCTCTTTCTTTGAAAACAGCTGCAGCTGGTGGACAGTAACTTCCACGGATACCCTGGAGGCCCAGAAGTACTCCTCCCCTTCCTGGTTTCAGGTGATGCCCTAAGTGAAGTCCAGAGAATGAGCTTTGGGGAGTGGCCGCTCTGTACTGCTCTGGGTGGTGTCAGCGCCATGTTTGTCAGTGAAGGCATCATCAGTCCTCCTTGGGCAAGAAAGATCTCCATCTTACTTCAAGTTAAAGATTTATTCTTGCACTGCCGTTTTCTCCCGCCTGTTTCCCTGACAGTTTTCCTAACAAGTTGAATTTAAAAGTGGTTGTGATCCAGTAATTTAAGACTTTGGATATAATTGCTGTGTTAATTAAAAAAATTGTTTATATGGACTTTCATTTTGTATGTTTGTTTTATTTTACTTTTCTTGGATTGGGAGTAGGAATGTATTACCCCTTTCCCTCTAAGTTCAGAAATATTTACATGAAATACTCATTGTAATCCTTCACCAACTCACTTTATTTTGCTACCTATATCCCCACTGAGGGCCCCCAAATATATATCCAAGGCATTTTTATTGCCACTGGGTTCATTATGAAAAAGAATAGACTTTTAAAATGAAAATCTTATGAAAGTTAGGTGCGTGCTAAGTGCTGGGTTAAAGGTTTTTGAGGGAGTAGGTGTATCTTAAACTACTGGAGTTTAAAAAAGAAAAAACAAAGACACACCCTGACTGCTGTCCCATCACAGACTATTCTTTTGGCTTTCAGTAATTATTACATTTCTTGAGTTTACATTCTAGTGGTCTAATTTATCTTTGTCTTTTTCTTTTTTTGGTTATGGTTAAAAAGACACTTTTATTGGAACTGTTAGAAGTGTTTGGCCACTGTTATTTAAAGTTTGAGTTGACTTTGATTAGTAGTACTCACTGTCCTCCTAGTCTTGTGATGTGACTTCAGTTGCATTTTGTAACTCCCAGGGGCCCTTCCCAGAACTAAGTTAATTGGCCCATCTTTCCCAGCAATAGACATGCTGATTTTTATTGTCCCGTCTTTAATTTCTCTTTTTTACTCTTACTGGCCATAGAATGAGCAAATAGTTCCCCAGCCAATTCTGGACTTATTTTCTCTGGATACAGTGTCTGCATTAGTGTCGGTTCTCACTCACATCTGTCATTTTCCTGGACTTTTATGTCTTTAATTGAGAGTGTATTATTCTCATTGATTTCATGTAGTTTGTAAAGCTTTTTTATTGTTTCTTGTTTGCACGGATCTTCTTTCCTATCCAGATTGTGAGCTCCGTATGAGCAGTGATCATATCTTCTAATTCTTTTATATGCCTAGGATAGTGCTATGCACAGGTAGGCAATGAATAAATACTTGTTAATTAAATTGAATCAATTTAAGTTACAGCAGTTGCATTGTGAAGCAAAAACTTCTGTTATGCAAATGAAAAAAATGTTACCATGAGGTAAGAAATGGGTTATCTGCTGATATGGCTTTTGTTATCTCACTAATTATAATGCAGAAGAGTAAATAAAGTTAGTATTTATTCCTATCAACCTAGACCATTTTGTACTGTGTGATAATAGGATTAGTGGACTAATTTATGGTATTGCCAAATTTACAGTGTGGACGATATCTCTTGGGCTTGATCTACTCCGGGTAATGAGAGATGACAAAATGTTTCTGAAGGGAATCATCTCTCAAAGACATGTACTTTTAGAATGAACGTTAGTATTATAAACTTTCAGACATGATAGATCAAATTTTTATTTTTCTATAAATTGAAAAATAATTTGGGTTTTTAGAGCACCTAATTGTCCTCAGGATTGAAGTTAAACATTTGTAAAAATTTTAATCTTGCCTTGGGATAGAGCTTTGCAGTGCAGTGCCTGCCTGGAAAATGCAAGGTCCTGAGTTCAATTCTTAGTACCAAAAAAAAAAAAAAAAAAAAAAAAAAATCATCATCTCAGTCTCCAGAGCGCTTTAAAAATAGTTTCACCTTATTACATTGACAAGGATCTATGATAGTGACTGTTACACTTAAAGTTGTTTTATGGTCATTCATAGAATAGCTTTACACTGGGGTGATCAGATTCTCAAGGCTTATTTCCATATTGTTATTTATATATTTAAAGATGAAAACCATAGTGAAAACTCAGAAGGCAAACAAAAATCTAGTTTGTACCTTTTTTTCCTTTCAAGAGAAGTGAAAAAGCTCTGACAAGTATATGTGAAAAACCTTTACCATTCATTTGGAAAATTTTAAAAAACTGGTTTAAACACATTTTTGAACTAGTTCCTTTAGTGGCTGAGCAGAACATATAATTTTTTTTTTTTTTTTTTTGGTTTTTCTCCGGTACCGGGAACCGAACTTACGACCTTGCACTTGCCAGGCAGGCACTTTGCCGCTGAGCTAAATCCCCAGCCCCCAAGAACATATAATTTAAGCCAGATTTATAGCAACAAAATTTTCACCTGAACTACTGTATAGGTTTTTATCTTGTATATCCCTTCAAGTTCAACGACTAGAAATACATACCCGAGAGTATGTAAGTAGGGATTCAAAACTGAGAGACATTGGAAGGGGACTGGCAAGTATTCCTAGCGTTCAATGCATGTGTGTACTTGAACTTTTAGGAAAGACCTGAGTCCTAACCATAACCTAAAAATACAAAAATAAAAACTATAGTCTTTGCTTGATTCTCATTTACTTTTTGCAGAAAAGAAATGACATTATGTGACAGTATCAGGAGTCCTCCAGTCCATACACGGGATTCTTTTTTCTCAAAGTTCTGTTGAAATGGATTAGCATGGCCACTGGGGTGTGGATGGTCTAGGTGTCTTTTCCAGAACTGGTCTTGATTGTGCCCATGAAACACTTGTGCACACTACCAAGCAGGGTACATACAAATCCGCATGGCTTTCAAAATGTTTATAATCATTGTATATGCTCATTACAACAACTTTGGGAAATTTTAATAGATTAAAAACATAAGAGAAAGCTCATAATTACACCACCCAAAATAGCTTCTATTTACATTTTGGTGTATCTTTTTCTAGATTTGTAATCATGCAAACAGAGATACAGTAAAATAGTTTGGAACACAAGACATAGCTTTTTTTTTTTTTTTTTTTGACATAGCTTTTTTTTTTTTTTTTTTTAAATTTTGAGTCATAGGGAGGGAAGAAGCATAATTCATTTACCTTCCAAGATTATACCTTGAGCAAATAAAAATACCCTGTTAAGTTTGAATTTAAGATAAAGAGTAGAGTGTGTGTGTCACTGGGAATTCAATCCAAGGCCTTTACATTGAGCTATGACTCCAAACCTTTTTTATTTTTTATTTTGAAAGGGGGTGTGTCTCATTAATTTGCTAAGTTGTCCAGACTGGGGTGAAACTTGCTGTCCTCCTGGCTTAGCATTCCATATTAATTTGTTTAACCATTCTACTATTGTACATTTAGATTAAGAATTTAAATATTAAATTTCAATTTGGATCTTTTTGAACAGATTTTTGTGTACAATCATTAATTATGAGTATAGACTTTTAAATCAATATATTTGAATTTCTAAAGGCAGTTTTGGTCAACTTAATGATACAATTATATTATTTTCTTTTACTTGAGCTATATTTCCTATTTCATAGCAATTATACTTAGAATTCTCAAAATTTTTCTCTTGATTCTGTTTTATTTGTGACTACATATAACTCTCCTTTCAGGTACTCTTATTTTTAAATCAGCTTTCTGTTTAAGGAAAAAAAAAGTCTTTTTGTGGGAGGGAAGCAAGTTTCACATATTGCTTCCAGTCAATTATTTTCCAGGTTTGATAACCAATCCAAAGTGCTATTTGGGAAAATACATTTTTAAAAAATTTTATTAGATTTATAAAAACTTTGATTGTACTTGTATTTGCATCTTATTCTTATTATTAGAAATTAGTCCAAAATATTTCTCTAAATAAAAGAAAGCACAGAGTCCTGAGTTTTTCTTATATAATTATTTTTTGTTGCTACTCATGGAGGCTGTTTCCCAGGTTACTGTTATGATTCAAAAGAAAACCTTGGATGCAAAATCCTGGCATCTTATTCATCATGGGTAGGTTACAGGTCAAGTTCACTCTGAGTCACTTTCTTTTTATTATATTTAAACCAACAGGAATGCCCTAAATGCAAATGAAGCCATAAAAGAATTAATAATGTATTAAATCAATTATTGGTTATGTGAAGTAGATCATAACATATCCCAATGTATCCAGTTTTGGTTCATAAGATGATTTAGGCTTTGAAAGTTCTGACTGATTAGAAATCTTTCCAGAAATTTGAAAGGAAAAATATCCTAACAGCATATTAGAATATCTATACTCTTTGTAAAACTAAAATTGTGATTCTCCATGAATTATCAAGAATAAGTGATTAGGTTTATCAATTGCTTCTTAATTACTAAAGCTGTTACTGATTATTGAGAAAATGGTTAAGGGAAGTAGATAAAAATATGAACAATATAAGACATCATTCTTATAGCCCATCTTCGGAGTTAACTTTCCTCTGTAAGCAAAAATATTCTGCGACAGTCAGCACGTTATGTGGAAGAAGGTGATAATAATCTAGAAAGAGAATTAAGAGATTATTGCTTCAGGCAGGAAAACACATTCAGCTAAGTCATCAGATTATTATGAATTATTTTGGATTATAGATTTTCAAAGGTAAAACAAAGTTCTAAATTTATGATCTCTATTAACATAGAATATAATAATGCTTTTTTAATATAAACAAGAAATATAGGCAATCTCCCCACTGAAGTAGAGAAACACCATGGGTGAGATTTCAGTATCTCCTAGAGATACTTTTCAGTTCAAATCCTGGACCACTGGATCAAAAGTTAAATCTTCCTAGCTTTTTGTTTATGCTGGTTTGTTTCTACTAATATCAGTAATAAAATACTTGCAACTGAAAAAGAAATTTGGCTAATGTAACTATTACAACTTTGAAAGAGCTCATCTCTTGGATACTGCATAAATTTAGCTGGCTCATCTTCATTCGTCATAGGTTCGTACCCATGAATATGATTGGTCCCAGTGGGCTCGAGACTGAGGACTAAACCACAGGATTGACAGAGAAAGTGTCCAAATGGAGCTGCAAAAGATGTCTTTACTTTTCTCACTGAAGCTGTATGCATACTGAAACCAGATGCTTCCTTCTTTCTCAAAGAAAAATAATCCAGCATTGTTGACTTTGGAAGCAACTGCTTACTTGTTCTAATCACATAGTCCAGCCACGGAATTAGCAAACTATAATGACTGTGTTATAAATTAGACTGCAAAGCTTTATAGCTGTGGTTATCTTGCAGGAATTGTACAAATGGGCTAAATATATAAAGACTGTAAGTCAACAGGAGCGTAACGTCATTGAACTGAGTGCTAAAATCCTAATTTACTTCTTTTGAGATCAACTCCCACCCTGAGAACACAGTTGTAGACTCAATAATACAAGTAAATGGAGAAAGTGCATTTAGTACCAATTTTCTGAAACAATTCTCTGTACTTCGATAGGTCAAAAATGAATGATATTAATTAGGGTAAGTTTGGTGTGGTATCTCATTGTTCTTCATGGTGTAAGAATAGCTGCAAAATAGACAGAAGTAACAGATTTGAAAAGCAAAGTGTGTGGGACATTCACTTCAGAATTGATTAACATATTTGTTAGGTAAGAATCCATCAGCAGATGAAAAGAAGCCCGCTGCCAAAGGAGCTAAGGACTGGAATCACAATGGATCCCGTGGGAAAGTGAATGAGTTGATTCCATAGGTGATATTAGTCAGTAGTGGAACAATAGGGGGTGGAAATAGTATTTTGGAGCTGTAGCACTGAGCAGGCCCCATGTATCTCAGTAGACTTCCAGCAGACTGTTAGGTAGTTGTGCTGGCTGAGTGGTGGGGTGAAGCCCGGCAGTCCCTGCTAAGGTTCCATTTTAATTCTGCTTCTAATACCTGGGCATGGTAGGGCACGCCTGTAATCCCAGCACTAGAGAGGCTGAGGCCAGAGGATCACCGCGAGTTCGAGGCCAGCCTGAACTACATAATGGGACCCTGCCTCAAACAAACAAACAAACAAACAAACAAACAAACCAGTTCTGCTCCTGACAAGTGTTCCTTACTAGCCATGTAGTTTTCTGCTTACATTATAATCTTCTGGCATGGGCTAGTTTTCTTCACTTAGCTTCAATTCACTCATCTTTAGACAGATGATAATCTCTTCTGTTCTCTCTGTAGGAGTTGTCCTGTAAACCACGGAGCACCATATTTAACACATAGTCAAGAGGTAGACAGATATTACCCATGATTTCCATTTGTCAATCAAATCTTTTATTTAAAGAATTTAGTCATCTTCCAGTTGAAAATTTAAAATCATTTTAATTGATCTAACTCAGAGGAAAACCAATTTCAAATAAAGTTTGACTCATTTGGAAAACCTAATTTTTTATAAATCAAATAAAAAAATCTGTTGATTATTTTGATGGATTCTCAGTTACTGTTTAGGTGGGAATGCTTTAGCACAAAGTGGTTTAACAAATTTAAAATAAGCAGCATGAAATGAATGCAAATGCATATGAATGAGCACTGAAGTCAGTATTCTAGGCTCATCTTTGCTGCTTCTTAGTTGGTTCATTTTTGGATATTATAGAACATCTCTGGGTCTCAATTTTGCACATGACAAGGGGGTTGTGCCACATAACTTCTAAAATCCTTTCCTTTATCCCAAATTTGAGCTGTCCATCACAGTAGCAAGTAGCCATATGTGCTTACTGAGTACTTGCACCATGGTTGGAAATTTACATGTGCTACAAATATAACATGCATACTATGCTCTAGAATTTGAAGATTGTCTTAAAAAGCTAATTAAAATATATATTTAGTAAGTTTTTTATTTGAGTACATTTTGAAAAGATATTATTTTTCATATATTTTGATAAGCAAAATGTATTACTAAAAGTAATTTCACAGGTTCTGTTTTCTGTTTCTTAACATGGCTAGGAAATGCAAAGTGATGTGGCTTGTACTTGTGGCTTGCATTCCTCTCCATTTTTTTGGACAAAATTTCCCTAAAAGTTCTCTGAGTTTCTCAATTAAATTTAAAGGGGAACTTTCTCATAAGCTGATAGCCCCAGTGGCTCCCACCAACCACCAGCAGCTGATTTGCAGGGATGTGTGAGGGTGGAGACTGAGTGAGTGGGGAATGGAGCGGCGCTATAGTTTGGACGTTCAGTGCCGTCAAAGGCACATGTGTTAAAGCCTTGGTCTCCAGGTTCACACTTTGGGGAGGTTTTGGAACCTTTGAGGGGTGGGGTAGTGGAAGGTCTTTCGATCTTTGGAAGTGTGCTCCCAAAGTTGGCTATGAGACTCTGGTCTGTTTATCATTCCTTCTTTTGCTTCTCAGCTACAACATAAGTGGCTTTGTTCTAATACCTGCCATAATGTGCCTTCTGCCTTTCCATGCGCCCAAAAGCAACTTGAACCTCCTAAACTATGAGCCCAAACTAACCTTTTTTCTTCCTAAGTTGATTTTCCCAGGTATTTTTTACAGTGATAGGAAGCTAACATAAATGTGAATGGATTAAATTAGAATCTAGTGAGACAGTGCAGGGTCATTTTTACTTTAGGGAAGAGCCAGAAATTGCATAGTGCCAGATCCAGTGAATAAGGTGGAGGAGGACACACTGTAACATTTTTACCAACATTTTGTGACATTACTAACAGTAATGTGTCTTTCTGTGGGTGGCATACTGCAGCAGTGTTCACTGTAGGTTTGATTACACCTTCTAAAGACGCTCATGAAAGAGGACTTTTCGAACTGCTTCAGAAGGCATGGAAAATAATGGGAGCCATGTGTCCAAATCATGAGAAAGTATTCTGACAGAGACTAATGGCAATATTTCTTTTAGTGTTGAAGATTTTAAGATAAAAATATTTACTGTATATTTCACTTACAGTATATTTCATTCATAGTCACTATATAATCAATATCTACTCTAGGAGCCATATTCTTCATATAGCTAAACACAGCAGAGCAAGTGTTTTGGCTTTTATGTAGATATCTCCTGCAAAGTCTCATGCAGTCCTGGGGGGGCTTGGGTAGGTGACTGGGTGGCTGGGGTGTGTTGCTCATCAGTGGATCACTGAGGAGGTTATAGCTAAATGTGGGGTTGGGAAGCGAAGCCTGGTGGGCAGAGGTGGGTCACTCGGGGTGTGTTCTGAAGGAAATATCTCCTTCTCTTCCCCTTGATCTCTGCTGTGCTTCCTGCTGCCATGCCATGAGCAAGCCCCCTCTGCCAGGCCCCTGTGCCATGCCACCATGCCTTGGCGCCAGCCAACTATGGACTGAAACCTCTACAAACTGTGAGCCAAAATAAACCTTTCCTCCTTACAGTTTTGGGTCTTGAGTACTGTGTCTCAGCAGTGACACAATAATTACAACAGCAGGATCAAATGAATATAGTGATCTAGATGAGAAGAGACAAAATGTTTTCGATCACGTAGGAAACTTTTTGCTGAGTATTTCCTGTGTTAACTGGAATCACGAACCAAGATGCCAACAACAGCTAACACAGTGAATGAGGCCGTCTGTTGTAGGTTGTAATGAAATGTGGACAACGTAGCTGACCTTTAGGGGCATTGACTACAGTAAGCCCTCTACACCCTCCAGTTCCACAGCAGGAATCAATCAGCTGAAGGTGGAAAATACATAGAAAAAATGTGTCCATACTGACCATACGGAGGCTCTTTTTTCTTATTACCGAAGCGATACCGTATAACTATGTGCATAGCACTTACAGTAGATTAGATATTATAAGTAATGTAGAGGTGGTTGAAAGTTTATGAGCGGATGTGTGGCGTTAAGTGCGGATGCTACAACATTTCATATAATGGACTTGGGCAGCTACTGATTCGGGCACCCACAGGGACCTGGAGTGAATCTCCCCGAGACACTGAAGTACTACTGTATTTAGCTCTGATTAATTATTGCAGTGCTAGAGCTCCTAGGTCATCTGACTTTTAACACAGAGCTTCAAACTGGATTTTTATGCTACATATTAAAATATTTAAGTGTTACCAATTAGTACAAATTAATACACACAGTCTTTTGGCAAGATGCTGTGCAAAGACTGTCAGCATTTCTGATATTAGCAGAACTTCAAATACTTTTTGAAGCTTTTTTCATGTTCTGAAATTTTGTCTCAAGGCTTTCCTAATCCTTTTCCTTTGAAAAAGTGCAGTTCGTCTCCTGGCTCATTAAAAGATGCTTTATCAGAGTAAAGAACTTGGGATTTGATCGTGACTCTTAAAGTATGTTACCACAAGGTGGCGCTCAAACTTTTAAAATTTTATATCTTACCTGAAGTTAAAGATAGTGCAAATAAGGAATCTATTATCTGATGACATTATAGGATACTTCCTGCTGAAATTGCCTGTATGGCTTAATTTTTTCTGAATCATCTCACAGACAATTCTGGCAAACAAAGGACAAATGCTCCTAACACCCAGCATCAGTTTAATTAATTACTTTTTGTTTTATATGTTTAATTGTCTTTTTACTATGATTTGCTTTGCACACTGAGGTAAAAGAGCTAGAGGAATACAAAGTTTGGGGCTTTGGGTATCCCATAGTCATGCAATTCATGTCTTAAATTTAAAATACAGAAATACATCCAAATAAAGCAAAAGTTTCTAAGATAAGAAATAAATTTTCGTTTAGGTAAAGGGAAGCCCGTGATTGGTCTCCATTGGCTACGGTACCGAAAGTAACTTTTTGTAGCTTAGGACTGAGGACAGTAATACTTTGGTTCAAGAAGGCTTCTGTTTGCAAGCTCTTCAGTTCACTAACAGAAAGTATTTGGCAAAATTTTGCTTCCATTCACAAACTCTGCATAAGGTAACAAACGTGACCCGGGTCATCTTCCTCACACAAATGCAAATGCGGCCATCTTCCCCAAAATCATAAAACAAATTAAGTAATAAACGGAGGTGCCACTGAACTTCTTAAGTTTCTAGCTTTATTTCCTCTGATGTACTTGGAATTTCCACAAACTCCACCCTCCAGGTTTATGGGTCTGTATCTCCTGACTTGTGCTGAGATATGGTTTTGTTTGTTCTTTTTCCTTTCCTGGTTGCTTCTGCTGTCTGGAAGGTGGTCCAGTGGCTGCCCCCATACTGTAGGGCTTGCCTGTTTTGTCTTCAGATAACTACTCATTTCAAGGTTCAGCTGAAACCTATAGTCCTCCAATAAGTGTTTCAGAGCTGAGAAAGTTTAATCATCTCCTTTTCCGTGATAATAAGAATACTGTACTAAGTGTGGACTTCTTGGCCCAGGTACTGCACTGGGGACCTGACACTGATCCATTCATGAGTCCTTACACAGTGCTCTGAGCTTACATGAGGAGTAGCCTTGTCTTATGGATGAGGTCTCTGAAAAGCAGAGAATCTGACAGGCTTGGGCCTCCAAAATTTGGTGAAGTTGGAGTCTGAATTGGTCCAATCTTATTTTACCTGCTAAGTTACAGTGCCTCCCTAAATTCTTACACAGTATGTGCTCCATGGCCATATCTGAGCATTTATAACTTACTGTCGTGGGGACTTATGTATCTCTTTCCCTTGTTACAGTGTGAACTCCTGACGTCTGGAGTCTAAGTCTTGGTGCTTCATGAGCTCAGTAGCGCCAGCACTGGGACTGTCCAAACAGTGTGGGGCAGATGCCGCAGCGCGGTAGTGAAAAGAAAAGCCTGCAGAGCTGAGCTTGGTCCGGGTGAAAGATGAGCCTTTCTCTGTGTCCTGCTCCGTAGAGCACAGCGTACAGCAGTGCTTCTCCCGCGGAGGATTTGTGAAGAGCAAGTGAACTAACGTCTGTGCAGTGTTTGCTACAGAGCTTGGTACACAGAATTACTGCTAGAAAGAATTCACTGCAGCAGACACTTGCTACAGATGAAGTTTGCTGAATTGTACTGCTGGGATTCAAAGCAACTTTCTCAGCTTTTAGAAAAATTGCCTGGCTAAATTAGTAATAGTTTATTCTCAATTATCTTTAGAATAAAGCAAGATTAAGGATTAGTTGTTAGCTAGCTCTGATAAAGACAATCCTTGATTTAGACACTTATATACACTCCAAACATTAGTAAAAATTCTTCTGAATAACATGCAAAAAACATAGATTGTGAGCACTGGATACCAGCTTTTGCAAGCAGTAAAGATGAACGGGTGCTCAAATTTAACCACTGTTAATTTCTTATTATCTTGTTTTGAAATTCTGTCTCATTTCTATTGGTTGTTTTGTTTCTTTAAAACAAAATAGATAAAAAAAGATAAACAGGTGTATTTACCATGAGAATACAGATTATTTTGTTCTAATTTTTTTATACTTAAAAAATACCTGAGTCTTCTATTAACTTTTGCTAAGATGATTTTTACAATATCCCTGAAGAGATTTAGTTTCCTATTAAAGTGGATGCCTAGTTTCCCAAATGGTTGAAATAAAAGACAAAAGACAATTGTGTGTAGTTTGTGGAAGGAATGTTAGGGTTATTGTGTGGCAACATTGTCTTTACAGGAAACTGGATTGCACTCGTGTAATTTTAACTTATGTGAACTTGGCCAGTCCCAAGTATTCTTTTGTGAGTTGCCTTACCCATTAATTAGTTCAGCACATATTTATTGACTGGCCACTAAGTGCTAGGTACTGTTCTAGCTACTGGTGTGCTTTCTACTTTGAAAATAAAACAGATCAAAATCTCTTTTTTTCTTTTTCCTTTTTTATTGTTTTTTATTTTTAAAAATTAAAAAAAACTGACAAAACAACAATGAAGACAAAATCAAAATAACACAAACACATCAAAAATGATACATGACCTCAAGGCAAAATGATAGAAATTCATAATGGTTGCTATATTACATGCTGTTATCTTTAACAAAGTTGCTCAGTCCGTTAGACACAAGAATGTAAGATCAATCAAACAAGCAAAGACAGTAACAAGTAAAAAATAAAAGTAAAAATAATTTTTAAAAATCTTGATTTTGTTTTGTGACTAAATTATACTGTGGTTTAGTCATTTATTAAGAATGTATAAAAATCACCTAAAATGAAGGAGTGAAGCACATATAGTTTTTAAAAATAATTTTCATTTTTGTATTGAAATCAAATATTACTCTTAATAATTCAGATTTTAGGTAAGTTTTTTTATTTCTAAGGGATATTCTTTAACCAACCCCCATTTTCTTGATTTCTTTTCTTAATGTATTTATGAAGACCTGTAGGTAAAGCAAATATTCAGATCTGAAAAATTTCAAAAATTATTGTTGTACAGTATTTGAGCAATAACTACAGCACTACAGTCTCTAGCAAGCTGAACAGTATTGCACAGAATTGCAGGCTGAAGTTGCTAATTTGAGGGCTGGCTTGGCTATCCAGTCTGCTGTCTGTTATCACAGCACTCTGGAATTGTTTGATGTGTACTGTGTTGATAAATGGACTGATTTTTATTTTATTTTATTTTTTAACCATAGTAAAGTTTTACATTTTTTAGAGATGGGAAAAAATAAAAAGAAAGGTAGGGTAGGGGAAAAACAGGCTCGGCAGAATGAATTTGGGCCAAGTAAAATGGGAGGAAATGAGGAGGAAAAAATAAAAAATACGTCCTACAGCCGTGTTGGGTGGGCTATGGTGAGGAAGCACAAAGCACAAAGCTCTTAGTACAAACTGTCTCTTTTTCATGTTTCCCACATTGCCATAACGCCTAGGTTATCCTATCAAAAGCTTGCTCCAAGGCCCGGTGTGGTGGTGCCCACCTATGATCATAGCTCTCCAGGGGCGGGCTAAGGTCAGAGGCTAGCTGTGAGTTTGAGGTCAGCCTGGGCTTGGAAGTGAGTTTAAGGCCAACCTGGACTACATAGTGAAATTCTATCTCAAAAAGACAAAAACAAGCAAATAGAACCCTCAAGTTCAGGGAGGAAGTCCACACACAGTGTCTGAGAACTGCTCTGAGCTTGTGTTCTGGAATCTTGTCAGGCCTCCTTTCCCAACCAGTTTTAGCCATACACTGTCTTTCTATCTCTTTTCTCCCAAAGAGACACAAATCTCCATAATTCTTTATGGGGTCCTGAGAGAGTCCAGATCTCTGTCTTCTATAGCTTCTTCATGCTGGAAAAGGTGGGATACCCTCCCTACTAGGGATTATGAGCTCTCCAACTAAATTGCAGTGCTGTGGCTCCCTAGCTGGGTTGAAGAGAAAAACAGGAGATAATGAGAAAAGAATTAGTGACTACTGAGTTGCCTGTTTGATGGGAGAAAGAAACTTTACTATGAGCCCAAATACGAAGAGCTGGTCAGATCTCCATGCTTCTTGAGAAGGACAGGGTACGGTGAGAAGAGCGGTGAGATAAACTATCAAGAGTTTGAGAGCCACAGCCTTAGCACGATTACTCACATAAGGCATCTAATTAAAAACGGGATCCTCCATGCAGGTATCCATTTAAACTGAAGTGAATTAGGGTCATTAGTGACTCTGTTTATCTATACCTGCACCAACAATGGAATCTTCCTTTAAAAGAGGGGACTTAGGTCTTCCAAAGGGTCTCAGGAAGCTTTCTTCTTGGTCTTGTGAAAATTCTGGTGACTGCTTCCCATGCAGCATTTTTACAGCTTGTTACTATATCCCTTGAAGAGGGATCAGAATGGCACGTCAGGAACTGGGAATAAAGCTGGGGCCTTAAGGAGCTGTAGTGCTGCCCTTCTTACCTCCTTATCAGTCTTCTGATTTCTGAAGGAGACTTTAGAAATGTCTCTTTGGGATCCCTTACAATGCATGAAAGTAGCCTTTGGGAGAAGATGGAGGGCCTCTATGAATTATAGAATTTTCTGCTTGTACTTTATAGATGATTGCTTAGTAGTTAGGAAGCTCCTTCTTTCCAGATTGCAGCATATTTGGAGTCTGTATAGATATTTAACTTTTTGTCTTTTCCTATCAATGCCCAAGTAAAAGCTGTGAACTCTGATTTTTGAGCAGAGGTCCCTGGGGGAGGTTGGCTTCAATGACCTGTCGTGAACTGAGAACTACATAGCCTGCCTTTTGATGTCCCTCTTGGACAAAGCTACTTTCATCAGTGGACCACACCTCTTCAGGGTCTTGGAGGGCCAGATCACTGATGCACTGCCTGCTTGCACAGGTCTGGGAGACCTCTTGTTCACAGGAATTCTGGCAGGAAGTCCACAAGCGGTACAAGAGTGACTATTTCTGAGATATTTAGGCATCAGAGAAGCAGGAATATGTGTAGAGTCAGTTATAATAATTTCAGGGGTGTCTAAGAGCATGGCCTAATACTTAAAAAGCCATTCTCTTGTTAACCTCAAGTAACCTTTGTCTCCAGAATAGCCCTGCCCTAATGGGGAGTCAGGACTTCCATCTGCACCCAGAGAATACTGGAGCCTTGTTTTCTAAAGAGGAGACTTAGGTCTTCCAGACCTTCTCGGGAATAGCTTTCTTCTTAGTCCTGTGAAATTCTAGTGACTGTTTCCTATATAGCATTTTTATAGCTTATCACTACGTCCCTTGAGGAAGGACCAAAATGTCTTCTCAGGAACTGGGAATAAGTCTGGGGCCATGAAGGGCTATAGACACCCCATCGAAATTTTTGAAAAGTATGCCACTGGGCAGACCTCTTTTCCTAGGCTTTGGGTCAAGATATGCAAAGCAATTTCTCTCTTTTCTGATATGTAGAGGAAGAAATGTTTTCTTAAGTCAGGTATTTTACTGTACTGTGCAGCAGGATCCACTTGTTTGCTAATTATGTCATGGAGACCTGGCATAGTCCTAACAGGCAAAATCCATTTTAGTCTTTTCTGGAATTTGAGAATTTCCCTCAAATTTGCTCCAAATCTCTGCCTATCAAGAAAGTAAGACACTGTGGGGCAATTAGAAATTCCTGGTTAAACATTTGGCCTTCAAAGTGACATGTCAGAGGAATAAAGAATCTCTGTGTGAGGGTCCCCTCCACCCCAACTACAAGTATAGATCTAGAGGAGGATTTTCTAGCAAAGTAAGGCAAACCAGAATGAAGTCATTAATTTGGCTCATCCATGATGTCCAGGGTTACCCAGCATTCCTCACAGGAAGTGGTGATACCTACAACTGAAAAATATGCTTGAATTCAAGCAGTCCTTTCTATTTCTGGGACCTCTCTTAGGGTAGGACAAGTTCTGAATTAGAGTAAGAAGCACCACTTTGTACATGCCCTGTGGGGCTGAAAGCTGTCTGTGTGCACCCTGTAGGACTTAAGGCTGTCCTAGGAGCAAGATGATGGGGCTGTGGAATACTAGGTTCCCTGGGGACACTAGGGCCTGTGGGGGGACCTCCCAGTGTGGTTGTCTTCGTTAAACAGATTGGAGAGACCCATGTCCCCATGAGAGACAGGTGAGGGTCTGAGGACAGGATTATCAAAGATAGACTTCTCTTCCTCTGGTCCACTTGTGGGCAACCTCTCAGACTGCTTCAAAGCTCAAGGACTTCTAAGGACACCTGAGAACATGACCCCACTTGTCTAGAGCAAGCACACAGTGGTACACAGTGACATAACCAAGATTTAGCACAGGTAAACAGGCGTGCACTGGTTACAGCACTATGGAAGAATGTAAACATGGGATAACAACCTGCATAAGAATTACACAATAAAGACGCAGGTGGCTCTTGCGCTCTTGTGCTCTGCTCTGCTCCTTGCTGCCTGCTGTTGTTGCTGATGTCTTGCACATGTGTGTTCTTTAACCTTGGGACTTCACCCTCGAAAATTTCCCTTGAGCTCCCAGAGCATGTTGACACCACTCTAAATACTTTAGGTTTTTTTTCTGAGATAAAGTGTCACAAAAATCTGAACATAAGGGATTTCATCCCACTTTCTATGTTTTAACCAGCAATAATTTGACTGAAAAATAGTCTTATAATTTAAACTGCCATCTTGTACCCATCTCGCCATTTCCTAGTTCACGTTGAACCCAAACCATATTACAATAGCAGAAAAACTATTCCTTTTTAAATTCGCATGATCAGCCTTTCTCAATAATCAATGAAAGGCTTACTGGCAAAGTCAGTGGAATCTACAGGATGCGTTCATGAGGTTTTCCCTGGCTCATCTCTTGATCTAGAGAGAAAACTAGGTCTTGGCTCCTTAAAACAGCACCCCATGTGGAAAGAGGAGACCTGACTTGAGCCCACAAAGCCTCCCTCGGGAGACTCAAGTATTTACCAGATTGATGTCTCCGTCCAAAGCTAGGGTGACATCAGTGTCTGCCATTGAAGCATAGAAAAAAGCCATACTCAGCACTTTAAAAAAACAAATAATTTCATTGGTATACATTTGATATACATAACTGTCACATTCATCATTGAGAATTTGTACCCATATATAATATAACTTGATCTTTTTTTCTCCCATTCCCTTCAGCTCCAACTCTTCTTCCCCTCCCTACTTACAAAAGCTGTGTTTTCATTTTCTTTTCCTCCATGTCTCTTCCTTCCCTGCCCTTCCCTCTCCACCCTCCCTTTCCATTTGAATATTTTTTTCTATTTCCCAATATCTATTATCAATTTGGTTCCTTATTTATACTCCAGTTTCAGAGGCCTTTTTTTCCCCATACTGGGCTCCTATTTTTTTGGGGGGGGGGGTTTTCTCTGGTACCTGGAACCGAACTCACGACCTTGTGCTTGCCAGGCAGGCGCTTTTGCCGCTGAGCTAAATCCCCAGCCCCTAGGCTCCTATTAACTCCATAGGGAGAAGGGTGTGGAGCCACTTGATGGCTCTATCCAACCCTTTGAAACTCCCATGAGATCAGAGTGGAGTTGCTTCCCACAGGGATTCCCTTACCCCCACTGAGCCATTTGATGGCTCTGCCTAAGCAGGATGGAGCCACTTGGGAAACAATATCCTTCATATTTACCCTAATAATAAAAACTCTGGTTCTTTGTTTAAGCACTAGAGACAGCAAATGTTATTTAAGGTTTTTAAGAAAAAAACCTTAAGGACTGGGGATGTGGCTCAGTGGTACAGTTCTTGCCTTGCATGCACAAGGCCCTGGGTTTGATCCCCAGCACCACCAAGACCAAACCAAATCAAACCAAACCTTAAAAAGTATAAATTTTGTAAGAAACAAGGAAGGGATCTGGCCCAATTTAAAGTAGAGAGGAAGCCCATATGTTGCCTAAAATTGGAGGCTTATTTCCTACTTACAAGGGTGAGATTTCCCAGGATCACAAGGCTAGTTGATTAAAACAAAGGGAGAAGAAAAGAGAGGAAAAATGGTAAACAAATATGGCAGTGGCTGACCCAAAAATAATCACACCAGGTCACATGACAAGACTAGATGATGACCAGCCACTCCACAAGACAAGATGGTTGCCTAGACTAAGATAAAACCCTGAGAAACAACCATATAGGGGCAAAGTGCAGATGGGGCTTTATGCACAAAATGAGTACTGTGGTAGGCAGAGACCAAGCTAATTTTCTAAGAGAATAGCAAAATATCACAAAAAACACAAAGGCAAGGACAAAAAGGCACAGTAGTAGGTTTTCTGGCTATGTAATTCATACCTACAGAGTGACTGCAAACAGAAAAAAAGAGGGAAAAGGGCAGATAAACTTGGGGTGGGCTTGTAGGTCTCTTACACAGAGACTATGCATTCCCCTCTTCCTCTCCCATATGATAGAAAAGCAGGGAAAAGTTCCCAGCACCCTGAGAAAAGTCTGAGCCCCAAAGGCCTTACCTGCTCTTCTGCGTGGCTGAGCCAAGTTGTGCTACTGGATTCTAGGATGCTGGAGTCTCCTTTTAGAGGTGATTTCTAGATCCTTTCTGTCCTGAACAGAGAATTGAATGGGACAAGCATAAACTGTGGCAAAGTTTCATATGTATTGTAAGTAAGAAAAATAAGAAAGGTAAGGATAAACCAGGCTCTGCCGAGGAGTTTGAGCCAACTAAAGGAGGATAAAATAAAAATTAACAGTATGCTCTAGAGTGGGCTAGTGTGAGGAGGCCTGATAGCCATATTTATTTCACTGAGAGTAATACTGACAGCAGCAGACAGGGCCATGATCACTCATTTGTCTGACAGTAACAGCAAAGCTGACGTCTGGTTCCTTCCTGGTGCTTCCTCCACACCGTGTGGGGTTATTGGGAATGCTGACCTCAGCCTTCAGCCGTCGAATGTCTTGCTTTTGACTGCGCATCAGTGTTTCTTATAACAAACATCTCTAGTGACTCTCTTTTTAATTTCAAATGACAAATTAAACAATTTTCTCTTTTTAAAAATTTCTCAACTGATTTTTCTTGAGATTCTGAAACATATAAATTTCACAAGAAATACCAGGACAGGGTTTCCATATTTAAATGTGAGTATAGGAGACACAGGGAGCTCTTCCTCCTTTTGCTGCTGAAACTTTTCATATTTACCTTGTAGTATGAATTTCCTCATCAATCTGTTGGTCTTTTGTGTTTCCAGAATTTCTCACAATTTTTTATTTAGATTCTCCTTATGTTTCAGTGACTGACTAGCCTTTAAAATATGTTTTCTGTTATTACTAGGAATTTAGTGTGAGAGGGAAAGAAAAATCATGTCCTTTCTACTGCCATAAAATGAAAGTCCAGCATGTTTCCATTTTCAAACTTCATTACTGCAGTACAGAGATAAGCAGAAGCTTATAAACGCAGAGTTTGGGAGGGAGGAGAGTCTGTAGACAGAAATGGTACTATATGGAGCTGTTCCTTTAGCTTGTGCCAGGGAGATAAGTGATGTGATCAGCAGTGCTATAGCATTTTAGTCTTTTATTTGTATAAAAATGAAACCTCTCATTGCAATTTTTACTTGCATGTATTAATCTGTACTTTCCGATTAAATGCAATATTCTTCTATACTGTGCTATTGAAGTTGTGGGATTACAGACACCTTTCCTCTAATGAGCAAATCTTGCTTCAAATCTGTTAGCCACTTATCCCTAGGTTCTCTTGGCCTAGGGTCCTCCAGTCAACAAGAACTTGTTAGGATATTCAAGTTTCAATGCTAATATTCTTTATACTTTCATTTCTTTGTTACTCTGTTTTTATTTCTATAATACCACCTTTAAAGGTAAAGAAAAAATTCAG
>NW_004955434.1:375158-376477 GCF_000276665.1 Chinchilla lanigera | reverse complement strand
CTTGTATGCAAAATGATTCCCCTTGGTAGCGTGGTTTTACCTTGTGGTGGGAACTTTAAGAGGGACAGTGAATAAAATAGATAACTGAAAAGAAATAAAGTAGAAGCAAGGCTGGAGGACAAAACATCATCATGCAAGCTTTGGGAACTTGAGAAGAGAGCTGCAGAGAGTGAACGAAAGAATAAGCAAGGGATTATTGAAGTTAACCAGAAAAATTATTCACTACTATGAAAATATGATTAAGTCTTGAGAGGTAAATTGAGGAGATCGGAAAGGAAGATGAATAGATTGGGACAAAAATATATGTAAAAGGCAAAAAAGAAAAAGGCAGAGGGAAAAGGAAACAGTAGAAGAAAAAGGAAACAAAAAGCAAAGAAAGAAGAAAAAATAAAACAAAATTTAAAAACAAAGTTCCTCAGGTATTGACCAAGAGCCCAGAACTGCTGGGTAACACTGCCAAACCCACCATAGAGTTATGCTGAATTTGAAGCTGTTCTTGCTTTCCAGGAGTGGAGGCCTGGGGTTTAAGTCTTCTCCTGGTACTTCCTGTATGTCCCTTTGTGGTCTATTTCCTTACTCTGTTTCTCTCAGCATCTCTCTCCCCCTTGCCATGCTACTTTCAGACAGAGACAGGGGGCTGTTCCTAGTCTCATGCACTGTTGGCTCCTACTGGTCCTTGCTGAGCCTTCTGTGTTCCTCTTTCACTGGCAAGTCTCTGTCTTCTCAGGTCATTTGTTCCAAGGTGGGGTGGGATGCAGCATGGTCCTCTGCCTTTGCTGTTTCAGTCCAAGGCTGCTCAGTCCCAATTCTTACTTCTCTCCTGAGCAGAGACTGCTAACTTCCACTCCTTGCTTTACAAGGTTCATTGCTGTTGCCACCTTTCTCTGCTGTAATCTGCAACTTTATTGGTGTCTTAGTTACTTTTCTCTCATGGCTGAGACAAAATACCTGACTTGAATTCCTGCCATCGTGTTTAGTGATGCTCTGCATTGTTTCTAATGTTTTGATTATTACTTTTTATTCATTTTGCTGTTTGATCAATCTTGCATTCTTATATCTGGCAATCTGAACAACTTCACTGATGAGAACAGTATGTAATATAACAACAATTATTAATCCCTATCATTTTGTTTTGAAATCCTATATCATTTTTATTGTTTTTGTGTTGCTTTGTTTTAATTTTTGTTGTTGTTAGTTTGTTTTTTTATTCTTTTTAAAGTAAAAAAATTAAAGGAGGAAATGTTTATTTAGCTCACAGTTTGTGGAGGTTTCAGTCCATAATCAGCTGGTTCCAGGCAGGATGGCTAGGCACAGGGTCA
>NW_004955434.1:366777-375058 GCF_000276665.1 Chinchilla lanigera | reverse complement strand
CAGCCTTGGTTAATAGCAGGGGAAGAAGGAATGAATTATCTCCTGCCGGAGAAAAGGCACAGGGCACCAGAAGTACTTGAGCTTAGTATGTTCGTATTGGAATTTCATACATTTGACCTGTGAGTCTTACAAACCATCATTTGTAGCAGTGCCTGCAACCCAGCATTTAAATTTCACACAGACAATACTTATCCAATGAGGATCAAACAATTAAATAAAAACTATGGCATCTAAAATTTTATTTTATTAAATAAAGTATATGATAGAAAGTTGAAAAGAAATAAGCCATAATATAACTGAAATAAAAGATGTAATTCTTTGGTGGTACTTGCAAGGTAGATCCTAATTCATTTAAAACACTTCAGTGAAGTGTAGAATTGATCCACAAAAAGAATACGTTTAAGAACGTGTTTAAAATGATAGAGACATCTATTGTAATGGACATTTGCTGCTTTTTGAGGATCTGGCATTCAAATTTCCTGCTTAGCAGTACTATGTGGGAGACTGACTTCTGTTTGTGGATAAAGCAGAGCGTAGTTTCTTCTCTTCAGATGATCAAGGAGTCACATTCTCGTATTTCTCCCGTGAGGTGGCCAAGGGATGGGTCCATGTGTGCTCAGCCAATAAGAAATTCTCTTTAAAACTGGGACTATTAACTCAGAGATGCAGGGTCTGACACTGATCTGAGATTCTTTGCTAGAAATAATTGCATGGATCAGACTGATCCTGCTGTTCAGCAGATTTCTTTTTCTTCTTCTTTTTCTTAGCAGATGTTTGTGGTACATAATGATTACATTCATTGTGGGGAGTTGGTACATGTACATAACACGTCTTAATTCTTTTTATATCCCCTTCCCCTGCAATGAATTTCTTCTGCAGGGCTCTTTAGTTCTAGATTTCTTACGCCTGATCCTCTAGCTTCTAATGAATTTTGTGAGCTCAGATTTTCTTGCAACACACTCTACCTTTTCTCAAAAGAGAAGAAGTTTGCTATTTTTGCTTGCAGTTGAGCAGGCACTGTGACTGACGATGTCCACAAGCCAAAGCTTAGTGATGCAGAAAGTGGAGACAGATTGTAGTAGATTGAGGTTCAGTGTGGAGGGAAACAAAGCAATATAAGACTAAATGTCAACAAAGATGCTTCTGTGATAGAAAAGCAGAGACAAGTTTATAGGTTTGCTGGTTGAAAAACAGCTCACAATTCATTTTACAAAGGAATCTTTGAAGCTCCATCAGAATACATGAAAAGTCTATAATTTCCTTACAAAATAACACTGTCCTTTAAAGTTTGCTGAGAAAATCTGAACTTGCCTGAGAAATTACTTTTAAAAATTGTTCTTTGTGGCTATATTATTTGCGTTACATATTGCGGTATAAAACGTCACCCCCAAAATGCAGTGGTTTAAAGTTACAGTGATTTGTTAACTCAGAAGACTGTGGTTTGTCTGAGTAGTTCTGCTGGTTTGCCTAGTTCCCTCAAGTGACTGTGTTCAGCTGAGCACTGAGCTCAAAGCTGCAAGGTGGAACCCATCTCTGTCCAGCAGTTGGAGCTTGTTGGCCAGGCGCCTCCATTCTCCTCCCATGGTCTCTCCTCCTCCTGTAATAGAGACTAGACTTCTCCACAGCAGAGTGAACTCCGGGATCCCAGAGAAGAAAAGCAGAAGCTGCGTGGCCCACTGAAATCCAAGCCTGGATCGTGTCAGAGCACCTCACAAAGCCAAACCAAATTCAAGGGTGAAGGAAGGACAGCCATGTGAGGAATGACAAAGTTATACTGAACAGGAATGTGGAAGAGCTTTGAGATCATCTTTCCAAATAATTGACCACTATTATATAATATTCCAGGCAAAATATTAATATACGTATATATCTTGTCTTTTTTTTTTTTTCTTTTGCATTCTAGGGTTTGGATGCAAGGCCTTCAAACTCAGCTACATCTCCAGCCCTTTTTAAAAGTTTTTATTTGTAGACAGAGTCTTGCTAAATTGCTTAATTGCTGAATGTGAGCTTAAATTAGTGACCATCCTGCCCAGTCCAACCAGAGCGCTGAGATTCACAGGATGTGCACAATGCCCGCCTTAAAAACTTTTATGTTTTATTTTCCTGACAGTGAGACATATGCACTCAATATTGTAACACATTTTACAAACACACATTACATACACTAGGAAAGATTCATTAGATTTCAAGAAAAGTACCAACCGACTTCCTCAAGGCTACCACTGTCTGGAATTTCTTTTGAGGAGATTTTCTGAACAGAGTGAGAAGTAGAATGGAAAGAAGAAAATCCACCGTGCAATTTCCTCGCTTGTAACTGAGGGATAGCTTTTTTAATCTCATAAAGCTGTGAAGATGAAATGAAATAAAATTCACAGGATTTAAATCACTCTGTTACTATGTGTTTAATAAATGATGCAATGACAAACATGATGATGATAGCAGTGATGATATTAATATAATAAGAGGTTTATTGACTTTGTGCTGTAATAACAAGATAACAAGCATGGTAATTTATGGTCAAATTTTATTTGGCTTATGGTTCTTGAGACTGCAAAGTATAAAATAAAGGAATCTCCTCAAGTGAGGACGTTGGCTGTGTCATAACATGGTAGGAAAGCGTGAGAGGGGGCTGAACTCCTTCATTAGCACTCCATGGTTTTTTTCTGAGATAGCATCTTGCCTGCACTGGCTATGAATTCTCAGCCCCCCGGCCTCGCACACCCACTGAGTACTGGCATCACAGGTGTGTACTGCCATCCTCAGACCCTCGCTTCTGTGATAGTGAACTCGTCACAGTGATAACAATGTTCCTTGCCTGAGGGCTCACATTACCTCTTAAAGTACGTACCCTCAATGTAGGGATTATGTTTCCACTATGTGAACTTTGGGGACCACGTTTAAGTCACATCAGTGGGAATGACGAATTTCAGGGTATATTCAGGAAGCACATGAATAAGAGCCAGAAAATAGTTGTTGGGGAGAAGGAACAGTTGAGGGTCTGCAACCCAGGGATACCAGCACTGGTTACACTGGAAGCACTGGAAGTAACTGGGCATCGATTTTGTAGGCCACCGGACTTAAAAACAGAGCCTGGAGTTCAAAGGGATCAGCTCATTTAACTGAAATGCAAAATTCATCCTGTAGTCTGAGTAGTCATTACATTAACATGAACATATATATATATATATATATATATATATATATGCTCTCTAGTGTATTTGTTTAAGAAGACTATAACATACCTCTTAAAAAGAGGACCTAAAATTTTTCACCACATCAATGTAATCAGTCAGCCCAGATTCACAGAGCTTTAAGAGCGACATCTACAGGGTGTGCTCACTGAATTGGGAACCCTGGCAAGGCACAAATGAAGAAAAGAGGGAATCACATCCAGGCAGGGCAACTCTGGAGGCGCTCTCCAAGTTCAGAGAAAGGCCTCAGAATTAGGAGTGCTTAAAAACAAACATTAAGTTTGACTCTTCTGAGATGTGTTTGAGGCACTGCTTCTGAGATTCCATCCTACCCCAGAAAGAATGGCCATCATCAAGAAATTAAATAATAACAGATGTAGATGAGGTTGTGGGGGAAAAGGAACACTTTTACTTCTTTGGTGAGAGTGTAAAGTAGCACAACCACTATGGAAATCAGTATAAGGATTCCTCTGATAACTAAAACTAGACATTCCATTTGATCCAGCTACTCTTCTTCTAGGTATTTTTCCAAAAAAGTTAAAGACATCATATTAAAATGGCAGCTTCATACCCATGTTTTCATTAGCACAATTCATAAGAGCTAAATCATAGATACAGCCTGTGTGCTCATCAACAGATGAATGGATAAAGAAAATGTATTCACACACAATGAAATATTACTCTGCCAGAAAAAGAGGTGAACCTGAGTCATCTGTAGGAAAATGGAGCCACTTTGAGTCCATAGTGTTAAGTGAAGTAAATCAGACACACACAAGCTGAAACACTTTATGGTTTCTCTAAAAGGAGAAACCCAAATTATACATAAAGAGCAAAACAGAAGATAGATAATATGAAGAAAGCAGATAGCTGTTTCTCAAATGGGAAGGGGATCAAAAGGTAGAGGGGCAGAAGCGAGAGGCAAAGGACGGAAAAGGAATTGAGGTGTGTCCTGCAAGTGCAGCACCTCCACGTGAGGAACAGAAACATCATGTACTGTGAACATGTACGAGTACAAAGAAAAAGGCAGTTTTCAGTACGTAGGTCATGTATCACCTTTACTGGATTCACTATTAGGGATAGGAATGGTTGTGAAAAATACTCATTAAAAGACAAATTTACAGCACTACCTTTTATCACTTTTATATACTCTCCCCTTCTAATGTTTCTATTTGTGAAGTGTTGCTTTCTCACTAATTTCTTCAAAAATATTTATTGACTATTTAGTATGTGTCTGGGCCTACATGTGAAAGAATAAAGTCTAAAGGAATTTGTGATTAAGCAGAAAGATAAACATTTACAAAATACCTTTAATAAGTTTTATAAGTCCAATAAAAGTGATTTCCAGGTAAGATGGCCCTGAATAATCCTGTTCGCAATGTCCCTTCTGTTTCAAATGTAACAATATTAGATACAAAATAAAAATAAAAATTGTAAGTATATGACTATATTTAGAAGTCTAATATAGCTGCAGTCATGGCCTGCTGGTCGTCTCTGATAATTAGTTATCTATAGGATTGGTATAAGGAGAGAAAAATGTGTTGTCAGGACCATACATACCAGTGAGTAGCCATAATTCTTTGTGAGTGTGGCATTTTACAGACGGAGCCATAGGTGATAGATTTTTTCAGTTCTATGATGGAAAACACATGTTTCTATTTTTACTTTATGTAAATATTTAAATAAAGTATTTAAGCTTAACCCATTTGTTATTTAACATTCACTTAAATATTGAACAATCACAACCCCTCTAAATATTTTTATAATACTTACAAGGACAACACGTCAAAGCATATGTATTTAAATTAAACTTTCTCAAATGTTTAAATGATTATGAACTTATTTGATTTTTACTCTTCTAAATATTTAATTAAAATCCAAACATCAGACATAAGATTCTCTTAACTGTTTCAAATGATTTAAGGCATGGAAAAAAACCCACATATGAAATACCACACAAAGTGGAAATATTACAGTAGAATTCAATGAGTGTAAAATAATAATTAAAACATTGGACTAAAATATTGTGTTTTGCATGTATATTTTAATTTTTGCTCTTATGCTTTTTCATCCAAAAATTGTAGTACTTTTGCCAAATGTTGATTTTTACATCTTCTTAAAGGTGGAAATAGCCTTTTCAAATCTCAAAGTAAAGTATATGTTCTGATTTCCTTAGATTCAGAGTTTTTGCTCTTTATTACTTGGCTCTTGGTTAAGTTTCAGGACCTAAGCAGTTTACTTGAGCCCTTCACTTAAGGGGCATCCTTCCTAATGAGTTTTGTTTGTTGTATTATGAGCACTTCAGTCCATGTATTTTATGAACTTTTATATTTTTGTTTACTTTAATATTAAAATTTCTATTAGTACATGTTTACAGTACAGAATGATTATGTTCATCTTAGAGAGTTGGTAAATGCACATAATACATCTTAATTCTTCTTGTTTTTACTTTCCCACCCTCCTCTTCTTGCCCTCCTCCTTTTTTATCTTGTTTGCTTGAATTTTTGTGCTTTCCAGGAATTGTGTATACTTTGTGATGGACTAATTCATTGTCCTATCATTATGTGATCTTGTTTTACATAATTGCAAGGTCATCAGAAATGTCGTCGTTTAGAATACACGAAGCAATATAGAAGGGAAGAA
This sequence comes from Chinchilla lanigera, assembly GCF_000276665.1. Classification (NCBI taxonomy): domain Eukaryota; kingdom Metazoa; phylum Chordata; class Mammalia; order Rodentia; family Chinchillidae; genus Chinchilla; species Chinchilla lanigera. The sequence goes on along the minus strand of NW_004955434.1, from coordinate 369,227 downwards.
GCTTTGTTTTAGGGTTAGAAATTGTGAGAAGCAATTTTTAAAAATCTAAATTCATTGTAAGAAGTAGGTTTCTGAAAAAAAATAAAACCAAGATAATGCACATCCATATAAACTCTTACCTTCTTCTGATGGCCTGGAAATGAGCTACCTTCTAAAGATTCTGTCACTCTTCAGTCCACTATAGTATCACAACCCCAAAGTAGCTGCCCAGTGCATAGGAGCAATGGTGGGAGAAAAACAGATTGTTGTTATTGTTGGGTTGCTTTAGGTAAGAAAGTTGGAAAAGATGTGTTTTTTAGGATCATGCACTAGCAGTCATTTCCAAATTGACAAAGTATGGTATATCTTACTCTTCATAGATGTAGTGTGGGATTTAATTGAACATCTGGATTGTTTACTATGTGATTAAAATATTCCAGTGTGAAAAAGAGATTAAAAACAGCCATGCACGTAAAAGATACTGGTGTGGGACAGTCAATGCTTCATAGAGCAGAAAGCAAAAAATCTCCACCTAAGGACTCTCTCTCACATCATTCCCAATGGATTAAGAAGTTAAAAGAGAAAGACAACCAAAAAAATTAATGAATGAAGGGGACTATCCTTCCTAACAGGAAAGAAAGTAATATTTCCTAAATAGGAAACACAAACAAATAAATACAAATAAAATTGATTACATTAAAATTTCTGACATCAAAAGACAACTTAAAAGTTGTAAGATAAGCTCTACAATGGGAGAGAAATACCAAATATAATCAACAACATATTACTTTACAGACTATATATAAAGCATTTTTGTAGATTGGGAAGGAAGTAAAACAACTTGTAAAAACAAATTGTAAAACAATTTGATAGAAAATCATCAAAAGTATGATGAGGCAGGAAGACAAGAAGAAACTTAAACGGTTAGCAAACATACAAATTTATGTTACTTTACTAGTAATTTGGGAAAAATTCAGATAAAAATATTAATATAATTTTTTCTTTTTATTGGCTTGTCCTCAAGTTGGCCGGGCCGGGTTGGCCTTGTTATTGGTTTTCTTTTCCCTTCGGTTAAGGCCCATTTTATCATCTTCTGGTTTTTATTTGTTCTTGGGTTTCATTTTATTTTGAGAGAGAGCCTCACTATGTAGCTTAGGCTGGATTTGAACTCAAGATCTTCCTGCTTCAGCCTCCCAAATCCTAGGATTAATGTATGTTCCACAATATGAGGTTTTTCATCGTCTTTGAATTGAGAGGTATTTTAGAATGGACAAGATCTTAGCATTGCTGTCTCCCAAGTAAGGACTGTAGGTGTCAACATCACACCTTTGTCTATTTACATCATGTGATCAGAACAATAGTGTTGAAATGAAGGTGCTCATATTCAGTAAAACACATGATTGCAAAACATTTAGTGCTCATTATTGAATAAAAAACAACTCAAAGGTTAGGTATTATTATTTTTGTATAGATGAGAAAGCTGTTCATTAATTGCCAACAGCAAAATTGGGTTTAAAATTCCAGAAGTCTATAACTAAAGTTTGAAATTTTAAATATATTCCACTATCTCTACCAAGTATTGGCAATGTTACAGAGCAGTGTGATTTCTCATGCACTCTTAATTAGAATCACACTTACAATTGTATTAGAGATAAATTTGGTACTAGCAAGTTCAAATTGAAGTTTGGCAATAACAAACTCTCTTTTAGAAATATATCCTAAGGAAAGATTCTCATACTTATGCAAAGAAGCATCTATTTGCACCAAGACTGATTGTAGTAGAAAAACAATTGAGACATTCTCAAATCCCCTTAGAAGGAATGGATAAATCAATTGTGGAGTATTTTAACTTAAATAAAATGGAACTGAAAGTTATGAGCTAAAGCTGTATGGATAAACACAGATAAAGCTTATGAAATATTAAGATAAAAATGCAAGTTTATGAAAGACACATAAAATAACATACAAACTGTGAGTTTAAAGAAGTAGTATTACATATTTATAGATTTATATATACCTGGAGAAGAATAGAAGCCAGGTGGGAGGGATTCATAATGGCTCTCAGATGATGGATGCCCATAGATAAAGAAGACAGTTCGGAGGATGAAATAGATTCATCCAACTTATTCACAGTGCTTTTTTTTTTTTTAAATGAAATATCTGAAGTAAATACTGCAAAGTGTAATATTTATTCTCTCTGAATAAGAATGCTGTTACTGTTATCTGTGTTTTTTTATACATGTAATATTTCATGATGGCATATTCTTGTTTTCCTAAGCAGAGATTTTTATTTTTAAATAAGTAGTGCAGATAGTTATAGAATTATAAAATGAGTTAGTTTCTTTCTTTTTTTTTATTTTAAAGAATAAAAGAAGGATAACATAATAATGGGGGGACTTAGCAAATTACAGACAAAATGGTAGGAAATTATCAATGGTTATCGTTTTACATATTATTATCTACAAAATAGT
>NW_004955434.1:361242-366464 GCF_000276665.1 Chinchilla lanigera | reverse complement strand
TCCCATAGCATTAAATACATTTACATTATTATGCTACTGTCATCATCATCCAGCTCCAAAACTTTTTTAAATTTGGAAAACTGAAAATTTGTATCCATTAAACATTAATTTCTTATTTTTTTTTTTACCCCAACCCCCTGGCAACCACCATTCTACTTTCAATTTCTGTGAATTTGACTACTGCAGGCACTTTAGAGAAGTAGAATCAAACAGTATTTACATTTCTGTGACTATCTTAGTTCACGTGGCATAAAATCTGCAAGGTTCAAAGTATCTTTATTATTTAAGGGTTAGCATCAATTGTATATATTTACATACAATATTTTCTCCCTTACCTGAGTTTCATTTCTGGAGATATCAGTACCCATAGTCAATCATAGACTGAACATCTGAAATGGAAATTGTCAAGTCCAATCTTCTTGAGATTTTCCACTATATTTTCTTCTAAAAGTTGTATGGTTTTAGCTCTTACATTTAGATCCTTGGTCCATTCTGAGTTAATGTTTGTATGTTTTCTTAATTAATTTTCTCATTGCTGAGACAAAAATACCAATACCCACAAGTTAAAGGAGGAAAAGTTTACTTCAACTCACAGTTTTTAGAGGTTTTAAGCCATCATCACATGACTCCCAATCATGGCAGAGGGACACGTCAGAGGAGAAACAGTCCATGAAGGGGCAAGCAAGTGGCAGCAAGCAGTGAAGCAAGTCTCTCTTTTTTTCATCCCACCCAGGCTACAAGTCTTTTGGATGGTGCCACTCACACCAAGAGTTGGAATTTGCATTATTCATGCCTATAACAATGCTAAACCAATCAGTAGACTAATCTAGGATCACACTCTTAATTCAGTATCACATATCCATGGTCCAGGCACCTCCCAAAAGCCCCACCTATGAGTGCATGAAGCTTTGGGGGAGGGCATTTAGATACAACCCGTAATATATGTGGTATAAGGTAAAACTTTAATGTCATTTTTTTGCATGTGGATAGCTAAACTTCTCAACATTATCTGATTAAAAAGACCATGCATTCTCCATTGTGTGATCTTGACATGCTTGCTGAAAATCATGTGACTATATATGTGAGGATTGATTTCTGGGGTTCCTATTTCTGTTGCATTGCTCTATATGTCTGTCTTTATGTCAGTACCATGCATTTTTGATTACTGTAGTTTTGTAGTAAGTTTTAAAATCAAGAAGTATGAGACTTCCAGCCTTGTTCTCTTTTTAGAGCTCATTTTGGCTCTTCAAGGTCACCAAGGTCTATACTGAATTGTAGGATCAATTTTTCTATTTCTGTAAAAATAGTTATTGGGCACTTCACAAGGACTGTATTAAATCTGTAGAGTTCCATGATTAAAATCTAGATAGGTAGATGTGTCACTTCTATCAGTGCTTATAACCACTTCTAAAGGTACAAGCACATTTCTAGTTGTTTCTATTTTCACTTATGATTTTCTAAAATGAATAATTAACTTTTTTTATGGACCAGGTTATTTTCTGAAATTAATATAAAATTCAGGCATTAAGATAGAAGAAGGTCAACATATAGTCTAGGTTTTTCAAGAAAGGAACCTAATATAGGAACTTGCTTATGCCTAGGTAACTTTATGTTAAATAAGCTGCTGGGATCAACGACATCCTCTCTAGTTATAGGAGTAAATGGAAGTGATGGGGTCACCAGATTATGGAGAAGAGGATGACCTGGTACAGTCCCAAATGAATTAATACCTAATTCAGGTTATCTGGCTGCTGTGGGGTTGCCAGTCATCAAGAGATGGAACTCCTTGCTGTGCATGTGGGGAATGCTCCAGGGTGGGTGGAATGCTTGGTGTCACTTGCTCTTGGACAATGCCAATGGAATTGGAAAAAGGAAGCAAGTCCTTCATTTCCACTCCTACCTTCCAAAGTTCTGCCAGTATTACCTTTGGTAGAAACTAACAAGAAGCTAATCTTAGGGAAATGGGAAGTTCAGGGTCCTTGGACTTTAAAAACATGGTAGAGCATACAAAGGCAGAAATGGGGATTAAGAACATCAGAGCAGTGATTGTGCCAAACTCCCCCTCTGCTATGCTTCTGGGTGGATAATGACCCAGAAGGTCCTTTGTTTTAGTTTTGGGATGTCTTTCTTTTATGAAACATGGGAGGGGTCAGATGCCTTTTGCTCTTCAATTGGATTGATTTATTGTCAAAAGATTATGACTCTCCACCAGGTGGAGGCAGAGGCCAGTTTATGAAAGGGTTAAACTTTAGATGTAAATTTGCTTCGAGTTTCAGACTGGAGGATCAAAGAAAATAAGAGTGATACTGAGGCACTTCTTTCCTTAGATTCTGTGCTGAAATATAATCTTGTTATTACCATATGAATTTTGCTATGTCAATGCGCTCCCATTCTTCAGTTATGACTTAGGATTTTTGCTGCAAAGAACAGAGCCATTCCAGCTGGCTCAAGAAAAAAGACTTTTATTATAAAGATACAACAAGAGTATCACTGGCATTGCTAGATTAGAAATAAAATACAGCCAGGGTTTACCATGGGAAGAGGCTGTTCTTTGTTGCTCCGAAGGAACCCATGGGCACTGTTATTTCTTTCTCATGTATTCATTATTCATTCATTGAATACACATGATGCCTCCACCATGGTGCTGGGGTTATATATACAGGGGAGGTTCCATTAAATGGGGAAGACAAGAATTAAATAAGCATGCACACACAGAATTATAAATTGCTATAAAGAGTATGATTATTATGCACAGCTTTTAAGAGCGAGTATAACATGTAAATTTACTTATGATTGAGAAGTTAGGTAATGGGCTTTGAAAAACATAACACTTAAATTCAGAGCTAAAGATTAGGAAGCATTAGCCAGATTGAGAATGGTGCAGAAAGTTTGATCAATTGTAAAGGGTTTGAACCAGAAAAAAACTGATCTGGAACACTAGGCTTATTATTTAAATAGCTTATTATTTTAACATGAGGTAAACCGATTTGTGTGAGAGAGGGAAATCTTATCAGTGAAAAACATGTCATTATGGAAATCTGTAAAATTACATAGTTCAATGACATTCAGATTGGTTCTTCATTTTATATTTGCTTTATGTGGGAACTGAAGGTAGAAATTACCAATTTGTTATTAGCCCAATGTTTTCCAGCACTTATTCCTAGTGTAATTTACAAGTGGATGAAAATAGCCTTGCATTTTAAGTTGGCCCGTCTCCCTGTTTCTCGTGGGAAGTTTTTCACATCAAACAGCAGATCTGGCTGTCTTTCTCTCCACTTAAAAGGGACGAAAGCAAACTTGATCCAGGCATATAAACAATTCCCTAGCTACAAATGGTTTTACTTTTAAATCAAGTCACTTAACCTGCTACATACTGTTGACAGAAATGTAAAATATAACTGTGTACACTGATAAATACTTCACTATCATAGTTCAGATACACAGGTCTTAGTCTCTGTAACATCTCATATTTACCAAGATAATTGTGAACCAGCTTGTCAGTCACTCTAATTTATAATATGCTCCTGGCTCTTTCTCATCCTAGTTCCTGATTTCACAGATATGTCAAATCCATCAACTTAATGAAATTTTGGTCATAATTCTGGTTCCTATGCTGATGCCCATGCACTTGCTAGATTTGAGGAAATGTACTAATGGACAATAGATACAAGAAACAGAATCAAAGGAGCTGAACACAATAGTTTCTGGAGGAAAAGAATCAATAGAAAATAAGGACTATTTTTATATTAAATAGCTATATCCATCCAATGGAATATTTAAAAATCTAGTCTATAAATTTTGTTTAGAATTTCCTGATAAAATAGTAATTGAAATGAAAACTTCCTACTAACTCTTAGGATCCTTTGTAATTTTTTATTAAATGGGAAAGAAGCATACAGAATGTTTTTTGTCACTTATTAAGACATTCCAATAGAAGTAACTGGCTGTATTTGATTTGAGGAAATAGAATTCTATTATCATTATGGACTTTTTGTTGATCCCCCCACAATGAATGGCTGGACTGTCAAAGGACAAATTAAGTGATGGAACTGATTTGATTCTTCAGAGCTAATGAATATTTTCTCTGGGTGTACTGGCAAGACTCACAGAGCCAAATTATCCAAAATAAATTAGATTAACTATTTCCGTGATGGTTAAGGTAGACTTCTCACAGAAGGATAACGCGGCACTCTTCTCTGCTGATCCTTATTGGTTCGGTCTGTGTACATGGAAAAGAAATGAGGGAGCCCAGAGGCACTTTACAAATGGTTTTTATATTTGAGTTCACAGATTAAGATGACAGCTAGAATTCAGCTGCCAGCTCTGCCAGTCCATACTGTGCAACTCCCTTGTCATTCAGTTCTCTGTGCCTCAGTGTCTCAGACTATAAAATGAGCATCACTGAATAGCACACAAATATTATAAGAATGGAGAAAGATCAGTTTTCAAAAATAGTTGGTACCATATAGCATTATGAATAGCCTTGTTCCATTGCTTAGGTCTGCTCTGGTGTGACTCTGAGGCAATGAATCTCAGCTGGGGGTGACCTTGCTGCATAACTGAGGGGATATTTGGCAATGTCACTAGTGTCTAGTGGGTAGAATTCAGAGAGACTGGTAAACATTCCACAGTGCCAAAGGAGGACATTATAGCAAAGACTTTCTCGTCCAAGATATCAACAGTGCCAAGGTTGAGCATCCCAGCTCTGGGGTTAGTGAAAACTTTGTCACTGAGTGTGTACTGCATGAGCATATGACTTGGCATTATGTGCTGAAATTTACTCTCTACCCCTCCCCCATATCCTAAACTGAGATTTTGGGGGTCTGGGCAAGTTATTGGTCTTGTCTAGCACAGTCATGCCTGTGCTGTACAGCCCACAGCTTTGGCTAATGTTTCCAGAACTATACTGAATAGAAGAAGTGATAGTGGACATCCTTGTCTTGTTCCTGATTTTAAGGAGCAGGCTTTCAATTTTTATCCATTTAGTATGATGTTGGCTATTGGCTTGTCATAGAAGGATTTTATCAGATTGAAATAAAGACTATCTATTCCAATTTTCTGTAGGGTCTTTTTTTATCATGAATGAGTGTTGGACTTTGTCAAGAGCTTTTCTGAGTCTATTGAGATGATCATGTGATTTTTGTCTTTGGCTCTGTTGATACGGTGTATTACATTAGTTGATTTTCATATATTGAACAGTCCCTACATTCCTGGGACAAATC
>NW_004955434.1:347896-355272 GCF_000276665.1 Chinchilla lanigera | reverse complement strand
GCCTGGGGTTTAAGTCTTCTCCTGGTACTTCCTGTATGTCCCTTTGTGGTCTATTTCCTTACTCTGTTTCTCTCAGCATCTCTCTCCCCCTTGCCGTGCTGCTTTCAGGCAGAGACAGGGGGCTGTTCCTAGTCCCATGCACTGCTGGCTCCTGCTGGTCCTTGCTGAGCTTCTGTGTTCCTCTTTCACTGGCAAGTCTCTGTCTTCTCAGGTCATTAGTTGCAAGGTGGGGTGGGATGCAGCATGGTCCTCTGCCTTTGCTGTTTCAGTCCAAGGCTGCTCAGTCCCACTTCTTACTCCTCTCCTGAGGGGAGACTGCTAACTTCCACTCCTTGCTTTACAAGGTTCATTGCTGTTGCCACCTTTCTCTGCTGTAATCTGCAACTTTATTGGTGTCTTAGTTACTTTTCTCTCATGGCTGAGACAAAATACCTGACTTGAATTCCTGCCATCTTGTTTAGTGAAGCTCTGCATTGTTTCTAAAGTTTTGATTATTACTTTTAATTCTTTTTACTGTTTGATCAATCTTGCATTCTTACATCTGACAATCTGAACAACTTCACTGATGAGGACAGTATGTAATATAACAACAATTATTAATCCCTATCATTTTGTTTTGAAATCCTATATCATTTTTATTCTTTTTGTGTTGCTTTGTTTTAATCTTTGTTGTTGTTATTTTGTTCTTTTTTATTCTTTTTAAAGCAAAAAAATTAAAGGAGGAAATGTTTATTTAGCTCACAGTTTGTGGAGGTTTCAGCCCATAATCAGCTGGTTCCAGGCAGGATGGCTAGGCACAGGGTCAACACTTAAGGCAGCAGAAGATAGAAAAGCAACAAGAACAAAAGGAGGGAAGAACAAGTCTGTTTTCCTTCCTTATATTGTAAGCACGTGACCCACATCCCATGGTGGGAGTACCACTCACACCGTCTCCTTGCCCTTCTCTTGCATAGGATGAGGATGTTTGCCAAAGGAGAATCCTAGCCCCTGCTGAGTCACTTAGTTAAACTTTAAACCTCAAGTTAACACAATGTATCAAACATTACAGTTGGTGAGGTGGCGGGGTGCTGTAGGGTGCCTTTCTGCCCCTGACCCACATGGTGGGGATAGACTCAGGCTGTACAGTCCCATGGTGCAAAGCTGCTTAATTCCCCACACCACTCTGACCTCAGGTCACAAGGGTGGGGTTAGCTTTTCCATTTACTATGCACCCCTGTAGTCTTTAATCTTGTTCCTGGAGGTTCCAGTTAGTGCTCTGTGTTTGTAGTTGAATTTCTCTGAGTAGCTCTGAACAAGGTTCCTCCTCTGTTCACCCATACCGTCCCTCTAATGAGAGCACTTCGGTGGCTGATTTGAAGATTGCTTGGAATGGGGAGGAAGAGTGCAGCAGGAATTACAGTCAGGGGCTATTACAGTTATCCTTTCCAGGGAATGAAGCACGGATGCTCTTCTACTTACATGGGGTGTACATCCTGACAAATGCATCATAAAGGGGAAATGCATTCAATACACTTAACCTATCAAGTATCACAGCTTAACTACCTAGTACACTATAGAGTATGTGCGGCTTCCCCTTATGAGTGTGGGGCTGACAGAGAGCTGCTGCTCACTACTCAAAACAGCCATTGCAAGAGAGCTTCCTACCACAGAAGTCCACAATGGAAAAGGTCAAAATTTAAAATTCTAAGTACAATTTCTACTTAAGACATATTGTTTCACACTATTGTTAAATCTAAAGAAAATTTAAAATGAACCATCATTACTAGGGAACAACCTGTAGTATAATATAGGTTGTAGAATGTAAGTCTGAAAATAATTTACAGATAGGTAAAAATCAGACATTCTATTAGAAACCTGAGACATAAGGGGAAAAGGAAAAAATGACGACTGTTGTAGGCCAAGCATGTTTAGAGGTATAGACGGAAATGGATATATTACATTTCAGTTGTTAGAGAAGCTGATTAGGTTTATAGAGAAATTAAAAAGCAGGCTAGAGTTCAGGGAAGTGGTATGGACCAGGTGTCCTGCTGGGCAGAGTCTTCAGGCTCAGACTGAGGGTCACCTTCACTGCCACATCTTCCCTTATGTCTCTTTTCACTGTGTCAAGTCTGAGGTAAGAAGCCCTCCTCTGTTCACTGAACTTATTGCTCTGTGTTATAATTACAAAACTGTAATAATCAGTTTACCCATCCTTTGTGAGTCGAGTTGTATTTATTCTCAAGTTCATACGCTGAAATCTTAATCTCCAATAATTCAGAATGTGACCTTAATGGTGAGTAAACTCCTTGCAAATGTAATTAGTGAAGATGAAATGATTCGGTTTGGCACTGATTCAGTGAGTCCTTACATGAAAGCAGAGATCAGGACTTGCACCTACAAGTCAAAGAGAACAAAGTATTCCAGTAAACTGCAAGAAGTTAGGACAAGGGGCTAGAACACTAGGACAGATTCTCCTCCACAGCCCCAAGGGAACCAACCTCACCAACTCTCTGATTTTGGATTTCTAGCCTCTAGAACTGTGAGATAATAAATTTCTATTTGAGTCAACCCATTTGTGATACTTTGTTACTGCATCCCTAGCAAACAAGAAGAGGCTCAGATGATTGCAGATGTTGTAAGCATCTTGAAGAACAGAAAGGGCACTTCTCATATTGACAATGACATAAGTTATGGGAAGGCAAGCAGAGGGAATGTGTGGTGAATAAATGTTGTCTTGTTTTGCAGATGAAATATGTCTTAAGTAAAAGAGGTGTGTAGAAGTTGGTCACAGTAGACCTCACAATTGGTGATAATCTGTGTGTGGTCTTACAGTCAGAAATCCTCTCTTGTGATTTGAGTTGATCTTAGTTGATAAAATTCTTGTGCAGGGGATTCATGAAAACTGAATTCTTCTTGGAGACTCCACCTTTAAGCCATAGGAACTCAGGAAAAACCTATGCCAGTGCCGTGGTTTGAACAAGTGCTCCCCAAAGTTGCACGTGCTAAAGGCCTGGTCCCCAAGTTGGGGGCAGTGGGAGGTGCTGTAACCTCTAGAGCTGGGGCCTACTAGGAGGTCTTCAGGTCACTGAGGCCCCATGCCTGTGGGGACTGTGGGACTCCAGTCTCTTCCTGTCACCCCCTTCCTGTCACTTCCTTCCTGTCACTAGCTCACGATGTGAGTGGTTTTGCCCTGGCCAGCGCCCCACAGTGATGGAGACTGGATCTTGACATTTGTGGAAGCTTGGACAAGTAATTCTTTGTTGTTGGAGGCTGTGCTCTGCATTTGAGGATGTTTTCCAACTTCCTTGATTGTGTTCTCCTCACTGCCAAAGCAGTTTACATCCAGTTATGGCAACCAAAAATGTCTTCCAACGTTTGCCTTCCCAGGCCAATGGAGAATCATTGCTTTCACAATGGTGACTTGAGACAGAGAGGACTGTAGTGGTACACTGAGGGCTCAGCACTTGGGCCGGCGAGCGCCTGTGCAGAGAGAGTGGACAGATGCCTGGAAGAGGTCATGTGCTTCTTGATACCTTGTTAGTTCTGTTAAACTGCTGCTCTGATCCTCACCCTATCCCATCTCATTTTGGTGGGATAGAAGACCGAGTTTAATACCTCTTCTAGGGGACTTATCCTTCTTTGAAAAAAATAGGAAATTTAAAAACATTGTATATCTTGTTGAGTGAAGCTCTGTATCTTTTCTAATGTTTTTTTTTTCATTATTTTTTATTCTTTTTAGTAGTTTGATCAATCTTGCATTCTTACATCTGGTAATCTGAGCAACTTCACTGAAGATAACAATATGTAATGTAACAACTACTGTTAATTCCTATCATTTTGTTTTGAAACCCTGTATCATTTCTATTGTTTTTGCTTTGTTTTGCATTTTGTCTATGTCGTTATTTTGTTATTTTTTTTTAAATTGTCTGTAAAATTAAAAACATTGTAATCTGTCAGCCTTGTGAGAAACATCTCCTTATGTGGCATGTAGCAAATGATGTTACCAGTTTGAGTCTAGTGACCCTGAGGGCTTTCAGAGTATGATGTGTGGAGCACAGCTCAGGGACTCAGTTACGTGCTGGCAGACATGAGCCCTTCAAGTCTCCTGGGAGATAGCTCTTAGGTATCTTAGGGACCTAAATTTGGTCCCTGGAAAGAAAATAGTACTAAGACATTCAAATAAAAGAGGGCAGATCTGTATGTTTTTCCTGTTTGGAAAAGACTTGGAGGTGACCTGTCATGCTTAGATTCATTTGTACAGAGTATGTTTTTTAATAATCATCTACTGAATTAAGAAATGTAGAGTGATGTCAAACTCATGGGCCTTGATTTGAGAGGTGGAGTTGATATGAAAAAGATACAGATAGTGTTGAGTCGTGTCACTATGAAACTTTGAGATCTATTGAAAGCCCCGGCCAGAAGTAGTGAATCATTTTTTAACGCTTTTTCAAGCCGGGGATGTAGCTCAGCAGTACAGTGCCTGCCTGGCAAGTGCAAGTTCTGAGTTCGATTCCTGACACCAAAAAAACCCCAAATAAGATAAATTTTAAAAGTTGCCTATGAATAAGCTCTTTTCAACTACAACTCTGATGTTAAAGCACGATATGTAAACAGAGGTACTGCTTCTCTGTTGGAGCTGGAGGGGAAGGAAGCTCTCCTCAGCTGGCCCATTCACACCTTGCTTTGCCTCACAATCACCTCCTGACCTGCTCTGTCCAGAAAGCCTTGTGGGGCAGTTGCTGCAAACCAGAACCATGGAATTAAAAGGGAACTGTCACTTTGCATGCGTAGGCTTCTATCCTCCTGAGTCTAAGAATGATAATCTCTTAGGAACTTGGATATGAAACTTGAGCTACAGGAACAATCACACAAAATGGGAAAATAATCTCAGTATCCCTGGGGTCTACATGGACTGAGCTGCCTCTCGAGTGGGACTCAAATTAAACAGACTGTTGGTGCAGTGGCAATGAAGGCCAAGCATGGGTAGAAGGCGGTGGTATCGGCGTGGACTGCCTAGTAGAGATTAGGGAGGAATGTGAGCCCAGGCAAGCGGTGCAGGAAACTGGCTTCTGGGACCTCAGGACTCACTGAAGCTCTCTTGAATGCTGAAAACTTTGTCATGGAGCCTTGATAAAGGAAGCAAAGAGGAAAGAGATTGTGGGGTATTTTATTCTTAGTTTAGGAGGCTGCACAAATGGCTACCAATAGGGGTTGGCTGGGCAGCAAGGAGTCCACGGGAACAAGTGCCAAATATCAGTCTGTACTCTGGAGACTGATGTCACAGTGGGCTTACGGGATTTTTTCGGCAGGAGTGGGTCCCTTGAGGGCAAGAGCTCAAGCTGACTGTTATGGACCTATGGTGGCAAACCCGGGAAAGCCGTTTTCTCCAGCCGCTTGAAGGGATGGTCTTGAGAACATCATAGCTCGATTTGTGGCCACATGTAGCTTCTAATGTCTAGAAAGGATGGGTATGGAGTTTTGAAGATCTCAGACCCATCCCATAATGAAAATATTCTTTGAAAACTTCACAGTTCAGATGAAAGAGTGAGTTTGGTGAGAAATTCATAAAACAAAATATACCCAGGCAGATATATTCAAGGCTGTTGGTAGGTCTTATTCATACAGGAAAAAATGAACCAACAGGAAGGACTGATGCAATCTTTTATTTTTTGATAGAGATTTAAAATTTTTTTCTCTGGAGCTTGTTGGTTTTGGGGATACATGGAGAGACCTGACTTTCCAATAAGTCTGAAGGGGCATCCACAGGGTGCAGATGTATTAGCAATCACTCTGTTTCACAACACATTATCACAAAATTTGGCACCTTGGTAGATGAAAGGTTTTAAGCTGAAGGAATTTGAGGAATGACAGCTTCAAGAAGGTATCCCTGGGTTTTGCCGCCCTTGTCTCTTCATTTAGGTCATAAGACTCTCTGAAGAGAAATGCTCTTCTTATCCCTGGAGGAAAGGGACATCTTTAAGATAAGGGGCATCAAGAGGAATGTGAAAGTACATGTCTAACCTCAGCTCCCACCACTCCAATCATATTTGACCACAACTCTTCATTCTTTACCAAACCTGCCATAAAAGTCCTCACTTTTAAATGAGTTTCTTGGTCATTTATCATGTCATGAAAAACTTAAACACATTTAGATGTTTTCCTCTTGCTAATAAGTTTGTGGTTACAAGGGCCTCATTCAATGAAACTACACTGGATAGAAGGAAAAGATAACCATCTTCCCTGCATTTCAAGAATACCCCAGTCACTCTATAGCCACTCTTAACTACTTTCCTTTCTGTTTCCTTCTAGTGTTATCCCTTACAGATGCTCAGTAAGACCATGGAACATCTTGTTTTCTCCTTTGCTATGTCCCCAGCACCATTAGGAATTGCATGTGTTGTCCCATGTTTTCTATGTGTTTTTTACAGGTTCCTATAGGACCATTTTAACTATGGGGCTGGGTACCATCTTTTCCTTCACATTACAAGTGGTAACCTTGGACTAAACTTGAACAGGATCACATAAGGAGAACTGTTGAAACCAGGATTTGAACTCAGCCTAGTTTCCCATCTTTAAGGTTTCAATTGAAATAAAGCCAGTCTTTTGATGAGGAAATGGATTCAAGTATTTAACTCTCAGCTGTTTTGTCCCAATGTCCTGTTACAGAACACACAGCGATTGGAGTCTTGGGTTGGTGGTGTGGGCCTGGAGTCTGTGTTACTCAGAGGGCTGGGAAAGAACAGTCGTTCAGGGCATCTGGGTGTGGAAGTTTGATGAAGGAGGAGACAACGAAAAGAGCAATCAGACATTGAGCAAAGAATGAGTGGAAACAAAGTGGAGTTAATGCATGAATGAATAAACAAACTCATGAATGAATGAGGGGATGAATTAGTTGGTGGAGTGAAAACACAAGGGCAAGGGAACACACTGTGTCATCCTCAGTGAGCTGGCCGCTCCTGTTCAGGGCTCTGATGAAAGGAGAGAGAGACTCCAAACTCCCGTCTTCCCATTGTCTTTACCTAATTTAATGCTATGCTGGCTGATCCAGACAGAACACATCCATGTATGTGTGTGTGTGTGTGTATGTGTGTGTGTTTGTGTGTGTGTGTGTGTGTGTGTGTTAAGAGCTGTTGCAAGAGCTCTTAAAGTGCCTTCTTTGAAATCTTGTGAGGAGTACTCCTTTTGAAGTCATTTCAACCAGGGTTAGAATGCCACTTCACCACTCACTCTGCTTGTGCCCTTGAAGGAATAACTTACTCTCCTTATACTTTAATTATTTTCATTATATAATATTCTACACTTCCCTGTGTTGTTAGTGGAAATGGAAATTGTACAGAATGCATACCTACCTATACACACACATACTACCTAGTGACATGTCTATTGGTCTATAAACA
>NW_004955434.1:346887-347796 GCF_000276665.1 Chinchilla lanigera | reverse complement strand
CTTTTGCCATTTATTTCCAATTTCATTGCACTATTGTCAGATAATGTTCAGGAGTGTCTTGGTTACTTTTTTCTTGCTGCTGGGACAAAATACCTGACACCCAAAATTAAGGAAGGAAAGGTTTATTTCGCTTACAGTTCATGGAAGTTTTAATCCGTACTTGGCAAGATTATAAGGCAGAGTGGCACATTGCAGAGAGCTGCATCTCAGGGCAGCAGCACACAGCTAACCCGCAAGCACTCAGCAGGGCAGAATGGGGGAGGAATGTCCCCAAGCAGCTTCCTCCTCTCCCTTACATATGCAAACTATCCACCCCAGGGTGGATGTAGCTCTCACACCCATATTCAAAGTCTAATAGCCTGCCCCATGTCCGCATGAGGCACTGGGGGGACACACAGACATAAACCATAATATTCCACCCCTGGCCCCCCAAAGACTCATGTCCATCCCTTCATACAAATAGCATTTAGTCCATCTGCAAGTGTTGCCAAAGTCCTAACAGTTTCACCATTGCTGATGAGTCCAAGTCCCAAGTCTCCTCCAAAATGTAAGGCAAACTCTCAGCTGTGAGCACCTTTACAAATGAAAAGTTAAACACTTCCAACATTCAATGGCACAAAATAAGCAGTACCATTCCAAAAGGTACGAACAGGGGGACACAGAGCATTGGGACCAAAGCAAGTCCAAAATCCAGCAGGGCTAACATTGTGTCCTATAATGCCACATGCAGCATCTGAAGCAACTTGTGGCACATTGTGAGCTCCAGAGGGCTTGCATGAGTCCACCCCTGTGGCATTTCTGGTGGTTACAGCTTCCACGGCTTCTCTCTTAGGCCCACTTTGCTCCCTCCTTGCAGCTTTCCTTTGATGATCCACGGTCCTGGCTTTTCTAAACTTCTGAGGTCTCCAG